>NC_091519.1:1867348-2178573 GCF_041682495.2 Bombus fervidus
ACCTTTGTACAGGGTTGGAACAGCTTTGTACAGGGATGCAATGCTTTCTAGAGGGTTGGAATGCTTTCTACAGGGTTGGAATACCTTTGTACAGAGTTGGAATGCTTTCTACAGGGTTGGAATGCTTTCGACAGAGTTGGAATACCTTTGTACGGAGTCCGAATGTTATGTACAGGGGTGGAATTCTTTCTACAGATTTGGAATACCTTTGTACAGAGTTGGAATGCTTTCTACAGGTTTGGAATACCTTTGTACAGAGTTGGAATGCTTTCTACAGGGTTGGAATGCTTTCGACAGAGTTGGAATACCTTTGTACAGGGTTGGAACAGCTTTGTACAAGGTGGGAATACTTTCTACAGGGTTGGAATGCTTTCTAGAGGGTTGGAATGCTTTCTAGAGGGTTGGAATGCTTTCTAGAGGGTTGGAATGCTATCTACAGGGTTGGAATGCTTTCTACAGAGTTGGAATAAATTTGTACAGGGTTGGAGCAGCTTTGTACAGGGTTGGAATACTTTCTACAGGGTTGGAATGCTTTCTAGAGGGTTGGAATGCTTTCGACAGGGTTGGAATGCTTTCGACAGAGTTGGAATACCTTTGTACAGCGTTGGAATGCTTTCTACACGGTTGGAATACCTTTGTACAGAGTCAGAATGTTATGTACAGTGTTGGAATTCTTTCTACAGAGTTGGAATACCTTTGTACAGAGTTGGAATGCTTTCTACAGGGTTGGAATACCTTTGTACAGAGTTGGAATGCTTTCTACAGGGTTGGAATGCTTTCTACAGGGTTGGAATGCTTTCGACAGAGTTGGAATACCTTTGTACAGGGTTGGAACAGCTTTGTACAGGGTGGGAATACTTTCTACAGGGTTGGAATGCTTTCTACAGGGTGGGAATGCTTTCTACAGAGTTGGAATACCTTTGTACAGAGTTGGAATAACTTTGTACAGGGTAGGAATACTTTCTACAGGGTTGGAATACTTTGTACAGGGTTGGAATGCTTTCTACAGGGTTGGAATGCTTTCTACAGGGTTGGAATGCTTTCGACAGGGTTGGAATGCTTTCGACAGAGTTGGAATTCCATTGTACAGAGTTGGAATGCTTTCTACAGGTTTGGAATACCTTTGTACAGAGTCAGAATGTTATGTACAGGGTTGGAATTCTTTCTACAGATTTGGAATACCTTTGTACAGAGTTGGAATGCTTTCTACAGGTTTGGAATACCTTTGTACAGAGTCAGAGTGTTATGTACAGGGTTGGAATTCTTTCTACAGAGTTGGAATACCTTTGTACAGAGTTGGAATGCTTTCTACAGGGTTGGAATGCTTTCTACATGGTTCGAATGCTTTCGACAGAGTTGGAATACCTTTGTACAGAGTTGGAATGCTTTCTACAGGGTTGGAATACCTTTGTACAGAGTTGGAATGCTTTCTACAAGGTTGGAATGCTTTCTACAGGGTTGGAATACCTTTGTACAGAGTTGGAATGCTTTCTACAGGGTTGGAATGCTTTCTACAGTGTTTTAATGCTTTCTACAGGGTTGGAATGCTTTCTACAGGGTTGGAATGCTTTCTAGAGGGTTGGAATGCTTTCTAGAGGGTTGGAATACCCTTGTACAGAGTTGGAATACCTTTGTACAGGGTTGGAACAGCTTTGTACAGCGTTGGAATACTTTCTAGAGGGTTGGAATGCTTTCTACAGGGTTGGAATGCTTTCTAGAGGGTTGGAATGCTTTCTAGAGGGTTGGAATGCTTCCTACAGGGTTGGAATGCTTTCTACAGAGTTGGAATACCTTTGTACAGGGTTGGAACAGCTTTGTACAGGGTTGGAATACTTTCTACAGGGTTGGAATGCTTTCTAGAGGGTTGGAATGCTTTCTAGAGGTTTGGAATGCTTTCGGCAGAGTTGGAATACCTTTGTACAGAGTTGGAATAACTTTGTACAGGGTAGGAATACTTTCTACAGGGTTGGAATACTTTCTACAGGGTTGGAATGCTTTCTACAGGGTTGGAATGCTTTCGACAGGGTTGGAATGCTTTCGACAGGGTTGGAATACCATTGTACAGGGTTGGAATGCTTTCTACAGGGTGGGAATGCTTTCTACAGAGTTGGAATACCTTTGTACAGAGTTGGAATAACTTTGTACAGGGCAGGAATACTTTCTACAGGGTTGGAATACTTTCTACAGGGTTGGAATACTTTGTACAGGGTTGGAATGCTTTCTACAGGGTTGGACTGCTTTCTACAGGGTTGGAATGCTTTCGACAGGGTTGGAATGCTTTCGACAGAGTTGGAATACCATTGTACAGAGTTGGAATGCTTTCTACAGGGTTGGAATACCTTTGTACAGAGTTGGAATGCTTTCTACAGGGTTGGAATGCTTTCGACAGAGTTGGCATACCTTTGTACAGAGTTAGAATGTTATGTACGGGGTCGGAATTCTTTCTACAGATTTGGAATACCTTTGTACAGAGTTGGAATGCTTTCTACAGGTTTGGAATACCTTTGTACAGAGTTGGAATGCTTTCTACAGGGTTGGAATGCTTTCGACAGAGTTGGAATACCTTTGTACAGGGTTGGAACAGCTTTGTACAGGGTGGGAATACTTTCTACAGGGTTGGAATGCTTTCTAGAAGGTTGGAATGCTTTCTAGAGGTTTGGAATGCTTTCGGCAGAGTTGGAATACCTTTGTACAGAGTTGGAATAACTTTGTACAGGGTTGGAACAGCTTTGTACAGGGTTGGAATACTTTCTACAGGGTTGGAATGCTTTCTACAGGGTTGGAATACCTTTGTACAGAGTTGGAATGCTTTCTACAGGGTTGGAATGCTTTCGACAGAGTTGGAATACCTTTGTACAGAGTCAGAATGTTATGTACAGGGTTGGACTTCTTTCTACAGAGTTGGAATACCTTTCTACAGAGTTGGAATGCTTTCTACAGGGTTGGAATACCTTTGTACAGAGTTGGAATGCTTTCTAGAGGGTTGGAATGCTTTCTAGAGGGTTGGAATGCTTTCTAGAGGGTGGGAATGCTTTCTACAGGGTTGGAATGCTTTCTACAAGGTTGGAATAACTTTGTACAGAGTTGGAATGCTTTCTACATTGTTGGAATTCTTTCGATAGAGTTGGAATGCCTTTGTACAGAGTTGGAATGCTTTCTACAGGGTTGGAATTTATTCGGCAGGGTTGGAATGCTTTCGACAGAGTTGGAATACCTTTGTACAGGGTTGGAATGCTTTCTACAGGGTTGGAATGCTTTCTACAGGGTTGGAATGCTTCCGACAGAGTTGGAATACCTTTGTACATAGTTGGAATAACTTTGTACAGGGTAGGAATACTTTCTACAGGGTTGGAATACTTTCTACAGGGTTGGAATGCTTTCGACAGAGTTGGAATGCTTTCGACAGGGTTGGAATACCATTGTACAGAGTTGGAATGCTTTCTACAGGGTGGGAATGCTTTCTACAGGGTTGGAGTGCTTTCTACAGGGTTGGCATACCTTTGTACACTGTTGGAATACCTTTGTACAGTGTTGGAATACCTTTGTACAAGGTTGGAATACCTTTGTACAGGGTTGGATTGCTTTCTACAGAGTTGGAATGCTTTCTACAGGATTGGAATGCTTTCTACAGGGTTGGAATTTGTTCGGCAGGGTTGGAATACCTTTGTACAGAGTTAGAATGTTATGTACAGAGTAGGAGTGCTTTCTACAGGGTTGGAACGCTTCCTACAGGGTTAGAATGGTTTCGACAGATTTGGAATACCTTTGTACAGGGTTGGAATGCTTTCTACAGAGTTGGAATACCCTTGTACAGGGTTGGAATGCTTTCTACAGGGTTGGAATGCTTTCGACAGGGTTGGAATGCTTTCGACAGAGTTGGAATGCTTTCGACAGGGTTGGAATGCTTTCGACAGAGTTGGAATACCTTTGTACAGAGTTGGAATAACTTTGTACAGGGAAGGAATACTTTCTACAGGGTTGGAATACTTTCTACAGGGTTGGAATGCTTTCGACAGAGTTGGAATGCTTTCTACAGGGTTGGAATGCTTTCTACAGGGTTGGAATGCTTTCTACAGGGTTGGAATGCTTTCTACGGGGCTGGAATGCTTTCTACAGGGTTGGAATGCTTTCTACAGGGTTGGAATGCTTCCGACAGAGTTGGAATACCTTTGTACAGATTTGGAATACCTTTGTACAGAGTTGGAATGCTTTCTACAGGTTTGGAATACCTTTGTACAGAGTTGGAATGCTTTCTACAGGGTTGGAATGCTTTCGACAGAGTTGGAATACCTTTGTACAGGGTTGGAACAGCTTTGTACAGGGTGAGAATACTTTCTACAGGGTTGGAATGCTTTCTAGAAGGTTGGAATGCTTTCTAGAGGTTTGGAATGCTTTCGGCAGAGTTGGAATACCTTTGTACAGAGTTGGAATAACTTTGTACAGGGTTGGAACAGCTTTGTACCGGGTTGGAATACTTTCTACAGGGTTGGAATGCTTTCTACAGGGTTGGAATACCTTTGTACAGAGTTGGAATGCTTTCTACAGGGTTGGAATGCTTTCGACAGAGTTGGAATACCTTTGTACAGAGTCAGAATGTTATGTACAGGGTTGGACTTCTTTCTACAGAATTGGAATACCTTTCTACAGAGTTGGAATGCTTTCTACAGGGTTGGAATACCTTTGTACAGGGTTGGAATGCTTCCTACAGGGTTGGAATGCTTTCTACAGGGTTGGAATGCTTCCGACAGAGTTGGAATACCTTTGTACAGAGTTGGAATAACTTTGTACAGGGTAGGAATACTTTCTACAGGGTTGGAATACTTTCTACAGGGTTGGAATGCTTTCGACAGAGTTGGAATGCTTTCGACAGGGTTGGAATACCATTGTACAGTGTTGGAATGCTTTCTACAGGGTGGGAATGCTTTCTACAGGGTTGGAATGCTTTCTACAGGGTTGGCATACCTTTGTACAGTGTTGGAATACCTTTGTACAGTGTTGGAATACCTTTGTACAAGGTTGGAATACCTTTGTACAGGGTTGGAATACCTTTGTACAGGGTTGGATTGCTTTCTACAGAGTTGGAATGCTTTCTACAGGATTGGAATGCTTTCTACAGGGTTGGAATTTGTTCGGCAGGGTTGGAATACCTTTGTACAGAGTTAGAATGTTATGTACAGAGTAGGAGTGCTTTCTACAGGGTTGGAACGCTTCCTACAGGGTTAGAATGGTTTCGACAGATTTGGAATACCTTTGTACAGGGTTGGAATGCTTTCTACAGAGTTGGAATACCCTTGTACAGGATTGGAATGCTTTCTACAGGGTTGGAATGCTTTCGACAGGGTTGGAATGCTTTCGACAGAGTTGGAATGCTTTCGACAGGGTTGGAATGCTTTCGACATAGCTGGAATACCTTTGTACAGAGTTGGAATAACTTTGTACAGGGAAGGAATACTTTCTACAGGGTTGGAATACTTTCTACAGGGTTGGAATGCTTTCGACAGAGTTGGAATGCTTTCTACAGGGTTGGAATGCTTTCTACAGGGTTGGAATGCTTTCTACAGGGTTGGAATGCTTTCTACGGGGCTGGAATGCTTTCTACAGGGTTGGAATGATTTCTACAGGGTTGGAATGCTTTCGACAGGGTTGGAATCCTTCGTACAGGTTTGGAATGCTTTCTACACGGCGGGAATGCTTTCTACAGGGGTGGAATGCTTTCTACAGAGCTGGAATGCTTTCTACAGGATTGGAATGCTTTCTACAGGGTTGGAATTTTTTCGGCAGGGTTGGAATACCTTTGTGCAGAGTTAGAATGTTATGTACAGAGTTGGAGTGCTTTCTACAGGGTTGGAACGCTTCCTACAGGGTTAGAATGGTTTCGACAGATTTGGAATACCTTTGTACAGGGTTGGAATGCATTCTACAGAGTTGGAATACCCTTGTACAGTGTTGGAATGCTTTCTACAGGGTTGGAATGCTTTCGACATGGTTGGAATGCTTTCGACAGAGTTGGAATGCTTTCGACAGGGTTGGAATGCATTCGACAGAGTTGGAATACCTTTGTACAGAGTTGGAATAATTTTGTACAGGGTAGGAATACTTTCTACAGGGTTGGAATACTTTCTACAGGGTTGGAATGCTTTCTACAGGGTTGGAATGCTTTCGACAGGGTTGGAATGCTTTCTACAGGGTTGGAATGCTTTCTACAGTGTTGGAATGCTTTCAACAGGGTTGCAATGCTTCCTACAGGTTTGGAATGCTTTCGACAGAGTTGGAATACCGTAATGCTATATAACGTTATACGTTATTACGTAATAGTATACAACGTTATACGTTATAACGTAATGCTACATAACGTTATACGTTATAACGTAATAGTATACAACGTTATACGTTATAACGTAATGCTACATAACGTTATACGCTATAACGTAGTAGTACATAACGTTATACGTTATAACGTAATAGTATACAACGTTATACATTATAACGTAATGCTACATAACGTTATACATTATAACGTAATAGTATATAACGTTATACGATATAACGTAGTGCAACATAATGTTATACGTTATAACGTAGTGCTACATAACGTTATACGTTATAACGTAATAGTATACAACGTTATACGTTATAACGTAATGCTACATAACGATATACGTTATAAGGTAATAGTATATAACGTTATACGTTATAACGTAAAGCTACATAACGTAATACGTTATCAGGTAACAGTATATAACGTTATACGATATAACGTAGTGCAACATAACGTTATACGTTATATCGTAGTGCTACATAACGTTATACGTTATAACGTAATAGTATACAACGTTATACGTTATAACGTAATGCTACATAACGGTATACGTTATAACGTAATGCTCCATAACGTTATACGTTATAACGTAATAGTATACGACGTTATATGTTATAGCGTAATGCTACATAACGTTATACGCTATAGCGTAATGCTACATAACGTTATACTTTATAAGGTAATAGTATATAATGGTATACGTTATAACGTAATGCTACATAACGTTATACGTTATAAGGTAATAGTATATAACGTTATACGTTATAACGTAAAGCTACATAACGTAATACGTTATAAGGTAACAGTATATAACGTTATACGATATAACGTAGTGCAACATAACGTTATACGTTATATCGTAGTGCTACATAACGTTATACGTTATAAGGTAATAGTATATAACGTTATACGTTATAACGTAGTGCTACATAACGTTATACGTTATAACGTAATAGTATACAACGTTATACGTTATAACGTAATGCTACATAACGTTATACGTTATAAGGTAATAGTATATAACGTATAACGTTATAAGGTAACAATATATAACGAAATACGTTATAACGTAATGCTACATAACGTTATACGTTATAAGGTAAGCGTATATAACGTTATACGTTATGGCGTAATGCAACATAACATTATACGTTATAAGGTAATAGTATATAACGTTATACGTTATAACGTAATGCTACATAACGTTATACGTTATAAGGTAATAGTATATAACGTATAACGTTATATGGTAACAATATATAACGATATACGTTATAACGTAATGCTACATAACGTTATAAGATATCAGGTAACAGTATATAACGTTATACGTTATAACGTAATGCTACATAACGTTATACGATATAAGGTAATAGTATATAACGATATACGTTATAACGTAGTGATACATAACGTTATACGTTATAAGGTAAGAGTATACAACGTTATACGTTATTACGTAATGCTACATAACGTTGTACGTTATAAGGTAATAGTATATAACGTTATACGTTATAACGTAGTGCTACATAACGTTATACGTTATAACGTAATAGTATAGAACGTTATACGTTATAACGTAATGCTACATAACGTTATACGTTATAACGTAATAGTATACAACGTTATACGTTATAACGTAATACTACATAACGTTATACGTTATAACGTAATAGTATACAACGTTATACGTTATAACGTAATGCTACATAACGTTATACGTTATAACGTCGTGCTACGTAACGTTATACGTTATAACGTAATAGTATACAGCGTTATACGTTATAACGTAATGCTACATAACGTTATACGTTATAACGTAATAGTATACAACGTTATACGTTATAACGTAATGCTATCTAACGTTATACGTTATAACGTAATAGTATAAACGTTATACGATATAACGTAGTGCTACATAACGTTATACGTTATAACGTAGTGCTACATAACGTTATACGTTATAAGGTGATAGTATATAACGTTATACGTTATAACGTAGTGCTACATAACGTTATACGTTATAACGTAATAGTATACAACGTCATACGTTATAACGTAATGCTACATAACGTTATACGTTATATCGTAATAGTATACAACGTTATACGTTATAACGTAATGCTACATAACGTTATACGTTATAAGGTAATAGTATACAACGTTATACGTTATAACGTAATGCTACATAACGTTATACGTTATAACGTAATAGTATACAACGTCATACGTTATAACGTAATGCTACATAACATTATACGTTATATCGTAATAGTATACAACGTTATACGTTATAGCATAATGCTACATAACGTTATACGTTATAACGTAATGCTACATAACGTTATACGTTATAAGGTAGTAGTATACAACGTTATACGTTATAACGTAATGCTACGTAACGTTATACGTTATAAGGTACTAGTATACAACGTTATACGTTATAACGTCGTGCTACAAAACGTTATACGTTATAACGTAATAGTATACAACGTTATACGTTATAACGTAATGCTACATAACGTTATACGTTATAACGTAGTGCTACATAACGTTATACGTTATAACGTAATAGTATATAACGTTATACGTTATAACGTAATGCTACATAACGTTATACGTTATAACGTAATAGTATATAACGTTATACGATATAACGTAGTGCAACATAACGTTATACGATATAACGTAGTGCTACATAACGTTATACGTTATAACGTAGTGCTACATAACGTTATACGTTATAACGTAATAGTATACAACGTTATACGTTATAACGTAATGCTACATAACGTTATACGTTATAACGTAATGCTCCATAACGTTATACGTTATAACGTAATAGTATACGACGTTATTTGTTATAGCGTAATGCTACATAACGTTATACGCTATAGCGTAATGCTACATAACGTTATACTTTATAAGGTAATAGTATATAACGGTATACGTTATAACGTAATGCTACATAACGTTATACGTTATAAGGTAAGCGTATATAACGTTATACGTTATGGCGTAATGCTACATAACATTATACGTTGTAACGTAATAGTATAAACGTTATACGATATAACGTAGTGCTACATAACGTTATACGTTATAACGTAGTGCTACATAACGTTATACGTTATAAGGTGATAGTATATAACGTTATACGTTATAACGTAGTGCTACATAACGTTATACGTTATAACGTAATAGTATACAACGTCATACGTTATAACGTAATGCTACATAAGGTTATACGTTATATCGTAATAGTATACAACGTTATACGTTATAACGTAATGCTACATAACGTTATACGTTATAAGGTAATAGTATACAACGTTATACGTTATAACGTAATGCTACATAACGTTATACGTTATAACGTAATAGTATACAACGTCATACGTTATAACGTAATGCTACATAACATTATACGTTATATCGTAATAGTATACAACGTTATACGTTATAACGTAATGCTACATAACGTTATACGTTATAAGGTAATAGTATACAACGTTATATGTTATAGCATAATGCTACATAACGTTATACGTTATAACGTAATGCTACATAACGTTATACGTTATAAGGTAGTAGTATACAACGTTATACGTTATAACGTAATGCTACATAACGTTATACGTTATAAGGTACTAGTATACAACGTTATACGTTATAACGTCGTGCTACAAAACGTTATACGTTATAACGTAATAGTATACAACGTTATACGTTATAACGTAATGCTACATAACGTTATACGTTATAACGTAGTGCTACATAACGTTATACGTTATAACGTAATAGTATATAACGTTATACGTTATAACGTAATGCTACATAACGTTATACGTTATAACGTAATAGTATATAACGTTATACGATATAACGTAGTGCAACATAACGTTATACGATATAACGTAGTGCTACATAACGTTATACGTTATAACGTAGTGCTACATAACGTTATACGTTATAACGTAATAGTATACAACGTTATACGTTATAACGTAATGCTACATAACGTTATACGTTATAACGTAATGCTCCATAACGTTATACGTTATAACGTAATAGTATACGACGTTATATGTTATAGCGTAATGCTACATAACGTTATACGCTATAGCGTAATGCTACATAACGTTATACTTTATAAGGTAATAGTATATAACGGTATACGTTATAACGTAATGCTACATAACGTTATACGTTATAAGGTAATAGTATATAACGTTATACGTTATAACGTAGTGCTACATAACGTTATACGTTGTAACGTAATAGTATACAACGTTATACGTTATAACGTAATGCTACATAACGTTATACGTTATAAGGTAGTAGTATATAACGTATAACGTTATAAGGTAACAATATATATCGAAATACGTTATAACGTAATGCTACATAACGTTATACGTTATAAGGTAAGCGTATATAACGTTATACGTTATGGCGTAATGCTACATAACATTATACGTTATAAGGTAATAGTATATAACGTTATACGTTATAACGTAATGCTACATAACGTTATAAGTTATAAGGTAATAGTATATAACGTATAACGTTATATGGTAACAATATATAACGATATACGTTATAACGTAATGCTACATAACGTTATAAGATATCAGGTAACAGTATATAACGTTATACGTTATAACGTAATGCTGCATAACGTTATACGATATAAGGTAATAGTATATAACGATATGCGTTATAACGTAGTGATACATAACGTTATACGTTATAAGGTAAGAGTATATAACGTTATACGTTATTACGTAATGCTACATAACGTTGTACGTTATAAGGTAATAGTATATAACGTTATACGTTATAACGTGGTGCTACATAACGTTATACGTTATAACGTAATAGTATACAACGTTATACGTTATAGCGTAATAGTCTACAACGTTATACGTTATAACGTAATGCTACATAACGTTATACGTTATAACGTAATAGTATATAACGTTATACGATATAACGTAGTGCAACATAACGTTATACGTTATAACGTAGTGCTACATAACGTTATACGCCATAACGTAATAGAATACAACGTTATACGTTATAACGTAATGCTACATAACGATATACGTTATAAGGTAATAGTATATAACGTTATACGTTATAACGTAATGCTACATAACGTAATACGTTATAAGGTAACAGTATATAACGTTATACGATATAACGTAGTGCAACATAACGTTATACGTTATACCGTAGTGCTACATAACGTTATACGTTATAACGTAATAGTATACAACGTTATACGTTATAACGTAATGCTACATAACGTTATACGCTATAACGTAATGCTCCATAACGTTATACGTTTTAACGTAATAGTATACGACGTTATATGTTATAGCGTAATGCTACATAACGTTATACGCTATAGCGTAATGCTACATAACGTTATACGTTATAAGGTAATAGTATATAACGGTATACGTTATAACGTAATGCTACATAACGTTATACGTTATAACGTAATGCTACATAACGTTATACGTTATAAGGTAATAGTATATAACGTATACCGTTATAAGGTAACAATATATAACGAAAAACGTTATAACGTAATGCTACATAACGTTATACGTTATAAGGTAATAGTATACCACGTTATACGTTATAACGTAATGCTACATAACGTTATACGTTATAACGAAATAGTATACAACGTTATACGTTATAACGTAATGCTACATAACGTTATACTATATAACGTAATAGTATACAACGTTATACGTTATAACGTAATGCTACATAACGTTATACGTTATAACGTAATAGTATACAACGAAATACGTTATAACGAAATGCTACATAACGTAATACGTTATAAGGTAACAGTACATAGCGTTATACGATATAACGTAGTGCTACATAACGTTATACGTTATAACGTGGTGCTACATAACGTTATACGTTATAACGTAATAGTATACAACGTTATACGTTATAACGTAATGCTACATAACGTTATACGTTATAACGTAATAGTATACAACGTTATACGTTATAAGGTAATGCTACATAACGTTATACGTTATAAGGTAATAGTATACCACGTTATACGTTATAGCGTAATGCTACATAACGTTATACGTTATAACGTAATAGTATACAACGTTATACGTTATAACGTCGTGCTACATAACGTTATACGTTATAACGTAATAGTATACAACGTTATACGTTACAACGTAATGCTACATAACGTTATACGTTATAACGTAATAGTATACAACGTTATACGTTATAACGTAATGCTACATAACGTTATACGTTATAACGTAATAGTATACAACGTTATACGTTATAAGGTAATGCTACATAACGTTATACGTTATAAGGTAATAGTATACCACGTTATACGTTATAGCGTAATGCTACATAACGTTATACGTTATAACGAAATACTATACAACGTTATACGTTATAACGTAATGCTACATAACGTTGTACGTTATAACGTAATAGTATACAACGTTATACGTTATAACGTATTGCTACATATCGTTATACGTTATAACGTAATAGTATACAACGTTATACGTTATAACGTAGTAGTATACAACGAAATACGTTATAACGTAATGCTACATAACGTTATACGTTATAAGGTAATAGTATATAACGTTATACGTTATAGCGTAATGCTACATAACGTTATACGTTATAAGGTAATAGTATATAACGTTATACGTTACAACGTAATGCTACATAACGTAATACGTTATAAGGTAACAGTACATAGCGTTATACGATATAACGTAGTGCTACATAACGTTATACGTTATAACGTGGTGCTACATAACGTTATACGTTATAACGTCGTGCTACATAACGTTATACGTTATAACGTAATAGTATACAACGTTATACGTTATAACGTAATGCTACATAACGTTATACGTTATAACGTAACAGTATACAACGTTATACGTTATAACGTAATGCTATCTAACGTTATACGTTATAACGTAATAGTATACAACGTTATACGTTATAACGTAATGCTACATATCGTTATACGTTATAACGTAATAGTATACAACGTTATACGTTATAACGTAATGCTACATAACGTTATACGTTATAACGTAATAGTATACAACGTTATACGTTATAACGTAATGCTACATAACATTATACGTTATAAGGTTATAGTATACAACGTTATATGTTATAGCATAATGCTACATAACGTTATACGTTATAACGTAATGCTACATAACGGTATACGTTATAAGGTAGTAGTATACAACGTTATACGTTATAACGTAATGCTACATAACGTTATACGTTATAACGTACTAGTATACAACGTTATACGTTATAACGTAATGCTACATAACATTATACGTTATAACGTAGTGCAACATAACGTTATACGTTATAACGTAGTGCTACATAACGTTATACGTTATAACGTAATAGTATACAACGTTATACGTTATAGCGTAATGCTACATAACGTTATACGTTATAACGTAATAGTATACAACGTTATACGTTATAACGTAATGCTACATATCGTTATACGTTATAACGTAATAGTATGCAACGTTATACGTTATAACGTAATGCTACATAACGTTATACGTTATAACGTAATAGTATACAACGTTATACGTTATAACGTAATGCTACATATCGTTATACGTTATAACGTAATAGTATACAACGTTATACGTTATAACGTAATGCTACATAACGTTATACGTTATAACGTAATAGTATACAACGTTATACGTTATAGCGTCGTGCTACATAACGTTATACGTTATAACGTAATAGTATACAACGTTATACGTTATAACGTAATGCTACATAACGTTATACGTTATAAGGTAATAGTATACCACGTTATACGTTATAGCGTAATGCTACATAACGTTATACGTTATAACGAAATACTATACAACGTTATACGTTATAACGTAATGCTACATAACGTTATACGTTATAACGTAATAGTATACAACGTTATACGTTATAACGTATTGCTACATATCGTTATACGTTATAACGTAATAGTATACGACGTTATACGTTATAACGTAGTAGTATACAACGAAATACGTTATAACGTAATGCTACATAACGTTATACGTTATAACGTAATAGTATACAACGTTATACGTTATAACGTAATGCTACATATCGTTATACGTTATAACGTAATAGTATGCAACGTTATACGTTATAACGTAATGCTACATAACGTTATACGTTATAACGTAATAGTATACAACGTTATACGTTATAACGTAATGCTACATATCGTTATACGTTATAACGTAATAGTATACAACGTTATACGTTATAACGTAATGCTACATAACGTTATACGTTATAACGTAATAGTATACAACGTTATACGTTATAACGTAATGCTACATAACGTTATACGTTATAACGTAATAGTACACAACGTTATACGTTATAACGTAATGCTACATAACGTTATACGTTATAACGTAATAGTATACAACGTTATACGTTATAACGTAATGCTACATAACGTTATACGTTATAACGTAATGCTACATAACGTTATACGTTATAACGTAATAGTATACAACGTTATACGTTATAACGTAATGCTACATAACGTTATACGTTATAAGGTAATAGTATACAACGTTATATGTTATAGCATAATGCTACATAACGTTATACGTTATAACGTCGTGCTAGATAACGTTATACGTTATAACGTAATAGTATACAACGTTATACGTTATAGCGTAATGCTACATAACGTTATACGTTATAACATAATAGTATACAACGTTATACGTTATAACGTAATGCTACATATCGTTATACGTTATAACGTAATAGTATGCAACGTTATACGTTATAACGTAATGCTACATAACGTTATACGTTATAACGTAATAGTATACAACGTTATACGTTATAACGTAATGCTACATATCGTTATACGTTATAACGTAATAGTATACAACGTTATACGTTATAACGTAACGCTACATAACGTTATACGTTATAACGTAATAGTATACAACGTTATACGTTATAACGTAATGCTACATAACGTTATACGTTATAAGGTACCAGTATGCAACGTTATACGTTATAGCGTCGTGCTACATAACGTTATACGTTATAACGTAATAGTATACAACGTTATACGTTATAACGTAATGCTACATAACGTTATACGTTATAAGGTAATAGTATACCACGTTATACGTTATAGCGTAATGCTACATAACGTTATACGTTATAACGAAATACTATACAACGTTATACGTTATAACGTAATGCTACATAACGTTATACGTTATAACGTAATAGTATACAACGTTATACGTTATAACGTATTGCTACATATCGTTATACGTTATAACGTAATAGTATACAACGTTATACGTTATAACGTAGTAGTATACAACGAAATACGTTATAACGTAATGCTACATAACGTTATACGTTATAAGGTAATAGTATATAACGTTATACGTTATAGCGTAATGCTACATAACGTTATACGTTATAAGGTAATAGTATATAACGTTATACGTTACAACGTAATGCTACATAACGTAATACGTTATAAGGTAACAGTACATAGCGTTATACGATATAACGTAGTGCTACATAACGTTATACGTTATAACGTGGTGCTACATAACGTTATACGTTATAACGTCGTGCTACATAACGTTATACGTTATAACGTAACAGTATACAACGTTATACGTTATGACGTAATGCTACATAACGTTATACGTTATAACGTAACAGTATACAACGTTATACGTTATAACGTAATGCTATCTAACGTTATACGTTATAACGTAATAGTATACAACGTTATACGTTATAACGTAATGCTACATATCGTTATACGTTATAACGTAATAGTATACAACGTTATACGTTATAACGTAATGCTACATAACGTTATACGTTATAACGTAATAGTATACAACGTTATACGTTATAACGTAATGCTACATAACATTATACGTTATAAGGTTATAGTATACAACGTTATATGTTATAGCATAATGCTACATAACGTTATACGTTATAACGTAATGCTACATAACGGTATCCGTTATAAGGTAGTAGTATACAACGTTATACGTTATAACGTAATGCTACATAACGTTATACGTTATAACGTACTAGTATACAACGTTATACGTTATAACGTAATGCTACATAACATTATACGTTATAACGTAGTGCAACATAACGTTATACGTTATAACGTAGTGCTACATAACGTTATACGTTATAACGTAATGCTACATAACGTTATACGTTATAACGTAATAGTATACAACGTTATACGTTATAACGTAATGCTACATAACGTTATACGTTATAAGGTAATAGTATACAACGTTATATGTTATAGCATAATGCTACATAACGTTATACGTTATAACGTCGTGCTAGATAACGTTATACGTTATAACGTAATAGTATACAACGTTATATGTTATAGCGTAATGCTACATAACGTTATACGTTATAACGTAATAGTATACAACGTTATACGTTATAACGTAATGCTACATATCGTTATACGTTATAACGTAATAGTATGCAACGTTATACGTTATAACGTAATGCTACATAACGTTATACGTTATAACGTAATAGTATACAACGTTATACGTTATAACGTAATGCTACATATCGTTATACGTTATAACGTAATAGTATACAACGTTATACGTTATAACGTAACGCTACATAACGTTATACGTTATAACGTAATAGTATACAACGTTATACGTTATAACGTAATGCTACATAACGTTATACGTTATAACGTAATAGTATACAACGTTATACGTTATAACGTAATGCTACATAACGTTATACGTTATAACGTAATAGTATACAACGTTATACGTTATAGCGTCGTGCTACATAACGTTATACGTTATAACGTAATAGTATACAACGTTATACGTTATAACGTAATGCTACATAACGTTATACGTTATAAGGTAATAGTATACCACGTTATACGTTATAGCGTAATGCTACATAACGTTATACGTTATAACGAAATACTATACAACGTTATACGTTATAACGTAATGCTACATAACGTTATACGTTATAACGTAATAGTATACAACGTTATACGTTATAACGTATTGCTACATATCGTTATACGTTATAACGTAATAGTATACGACGTTATACGTTATAACGTAGTAGTATACAACGAAATACGTTATAACGTAATGCTACATAACGTTATACGTTATAACGTAATAGTATACAACGTTATACGTTATAACGTAATGCTACATATCGTTATACGTTATAACGTAATAGTATGCAACGTTATACGTTATAACGTAATGCTACATAACGTTATACGTTATAACGTAATAGTATACAACGTTATACGTTATAACGTAATGCTACATATCGTTATACGTTATAACGTAATAGTATACAACGTTATACGTTATAACGTAATGCTACATAACGTTATACGTTATAACGTAATAGTATACAACGTTATACGTTATAACGTAATGCTACATAACGTTATACGTTATAACGTAATAGTACACAACGTTATACGTTATAACGTAATGCTACATAACGTTATACGTTATAACGTAATAGTATACAACGTTATACGTTATAACGTAATGCTACATAACGTTATACGTTATAACGTAATGCTACATAACGTTATACGTTATAACGTAATAGTATACAACGTTATACGTTATAACGTAATGCTACATAACGTTATACGTTATAAGGTAATAGTATACAACGTTATATGTTATAGCATAATGCTACATAACGTTATACGTTATAACGTCGTGCTAGATAACGTTATACGTTATAACGTAATAGTATACAACGTTATACGTTATAGCGTAATGCTACATAACGTTATACGTTATAACATAATAGTATACAACGTTATACGTTATAACGTAATGCTACATATCGTTATACGTTATAACGTAATAGTATGCAACGTTATACGTTATAACGTAATGCTACATAACGTTATACGTTATAACGTAATAGTATACAACGTTATACGTTATAACGTAATGCTACATATCGTTATACGTTATAACGTAATAGTATACAACGTTATACGTTATAACGTAACGCTACATAACGTTATACGTTATAACGTAATAGTATACAACGTTATACGTTATAACGTAATGCTACATAACGTTATACGTTATAAGGTACCAGTATGCAACGTTATACGTTATAGCGTCGTGCTACATAACGTTATACGTTATAACGTAATAGTATACAACGTTATACGTTATAACGTAATGCTACATAACGTTATACGTTATAAGGTAATAGTATACCACGTTATACGTTATAGCGTAATGCTACATAACGTTATACGTTATAACGAAATACTATACAACGTTATACGTTATAACGTAATGCTACATAACGTTATACGTTATAACGTAATAGTATACAACGTTATACGTTATAACGTATTGCTACATATCGTTATACGTTATAACGTAATAGTATACAACGTTATACGTTATAACGTAGTAGTATACAACGAAATACGTTATAACGTAATGCTACATAACGTTATACGTTATAAGGTAATAGTATATAACGTTATACGTTATAGCGTAATGCTACATAACGTTATACGTTATAAGGTAATAGTATATAACGTTATACGTTACAACGTAATGCTACATAACGTAATACGTTATAAGGTAACAGTACATAGCGTTATACGATATAACGTAGTGCTACATAACGTTATACGTTATAACGTGGTGCTACATAACGTTATACGTTATAACGTCGTGCTACATAACGTTATACGTTATAACGTAACAGTATACAACGTTATACGTTATGACGTAATGCTACATAACGTTATACGTTATAACGTAACAGTATACAACGTTATACGTTATAACGTAATGCTATCTAACGTTATACGTTATAACGTAATAGTATACAACGTTATACGTTATAACGTAATGCTACATATCGTTATACGTTATAACGTAATAGTATACAACGTTATACGTTATAACGTAATGCTACATAACGTTATACGTTATAACGTAATAGTATACAACGTTATACGTTATAACGTAATGCTACATAACATTATACGTTATAAGGTTATAGTATACAACGTTATATGTTATAGCATAATGCTACATAACGTTATACGTTATAACGTAATGCTACATAACGGTATCCGTTATAAGGTAGTAGTATACAACGTTATACGTTATAACGTAATGCTACATAACGTTATACGTTATAACGTACTAGTATACAACGTTATACGTTATAACGTAATGCTACATAACATTATACGTTATAACGTAGTGCAACATAACGTTATACGTTATAACGTAGTGCTACATAACGTTATACGTTATAACGTAATGCTACATAACGTTATACGTTATAACGTAATAGTATACAACGTTATACGTTATAACGTAATGCTACATAACGTTATACGTTATAAGGTAATAGTATACAACGTTATATGTTATAGCATAATGCTACATAACGTTATACGTTATAACGTCGTGCTAGATAACGTTATACGTTATAACGTAATAGTATACAACGTTATATGTTATAGCGTAATGCTACATAACGTTATACGTTATAACGTAATAGTATACAACGTTATACGTTATAACGTAATGCTACATATCGTTATACGTTATAACGTAATAGTATGCAACGTTATACGTTATAACGTAATGCTACATAACGTTATACGTTATAACGTAATAGTATACAACGTTATACGTTATAACGTAATGCTACATATCGTTATACGTTATAACGTAATAGTATACAACGTTATACGTTATAACGTAACGCTACATAACGTTATACGTTATAACGTAATAGTATACAACGTTATACGTTATAACGTAATGCTACATAACGTTATACGTTATAAGGTACCAGTATGCAACGTTATACGTTATAGCGTCGTGCTACATAACGTTATACGTTATAACGTAATAGTATACAACGTTATACGTTATAACGTAATGCTACATAACGTTATACGTTATAAGGTAATAGTATACCACGTTATACGTTATAGCGTAATGCTACATAACGTTATACGTTATAACGAAATACTATACAACGTTATACGTTATAACGTAATGCTACATAACGTTATACGTTATAACGTAATAGTATACAACGTTATACGTTATAACGTATTGCTACATATCGTTATACGTTATAACGTAATAGTATACAACGTTATACGTTATAACGTAGTAGTATACAACGAAATACGTTATAACGTAATGCTACATAACGTTATACGTTATAAGGTAATAGTATATAACGTTATACGTTATAGCGTAATGCTACATAACGTTATACGTTATAAGGTAATAGTATATAACGTTATACGTTACAACGTAATGCTACATAACGTAATACGTTATAAGGTAACAGTACATAGCGTTATACGATATAACGTAGTGCTACATAACGTTATACGTTATAACGTGGTGCTACATAACGTTATACGTTATAACGTCGTGCTACATAACGTTATACGTTATAACGTAATAGTATACAACGTTATACGTTATAACGTAATGCTACATAACGTTATACGTTATAACGTAACAGTATACAACGTTATACGTTATAACGTAATGCTATCTAACGTTATACGTTATAACGTAATAGTATACAACGTTATACGTTATAACGTAATGCTACATATCGTTATACGTTATAACGTAATAGTATACAACGTTATACGTTATAACGTAATGCTACATAACGTTATACGTTATAACGTAATAGTATACAACGTTATACGTTATAACGTAATGCTACATAACATTATACGTTATAAGGTTATAGTATACAACGTTATATGTTATAGCATAATGCTACATAACGTTATACGTTATAACGTAATGCTACATAACGGTATACGTTATAAGGTAGTAGTATACAACGTTATACGTTATAACGTAATGCTACATAACGTTATACGTTATAACGTACTAGTATACAACGTTATACGTTATAACGTAATGCTACATAACATTATACGTTATAACGTAGTGCAACATAACGTTATACGTTATAACGTAGTGCTACATAACGTTATACGTTATAACGTAATAGTATACAACGTTATACGTTATAGCGTAATGCTACATAACGTTATACGTTATAACGTAATAGTATACAACGTTATACGTTATAACGTAATGCTACATATCGTTATACGTTATAACGTAATAGTATGCAACGTTATACGTTATAACGTAATGCTACATAACGTTATACGTTATAACGTAATAGTATACAACGTTATACGTTATAACGTAATGCTACATATCGTTATACGTTATAACGTAATAGTATACAACGTTATACGTTATAACGTAATGCTACATAACGTTATACGTTATAACGTAATAGTATACAACGTTATACGTTATAACGTAATGCTACATAACGTTATACGTTATAACGTAATAGTACACAACGTTATACGTTATAACGTAATGCTACATAACGTTATACGTTATAACGTAATAGTATACAACGTTATACGTTATAACGTAATGCTACATAACGTTATACGTTATAACGTAATGCTACATAACGTTATACGTTATAACGTAATAGTATACAACGTTATACGTTATAACGTAATGCTACATAACGTTATACGTTATAAGGTAATAGTATACAACGTTATATGTTATAGCATAATGCTACATAACGTTATACGTTATAACGTCGTGCTAGATAACGTTATACGTTATAACGTAATAGTATACAACGTTATACGTTATAGCGTAATGCTACATAACGTTATACGTTATAACGTAATAGTATACAACGTTATACGTTATAACGTAATGCTACATATCGTTATACGTTATAACGTAATAGTATGCAACGTTATACGTTATAACGTAATGCTACATAACGTTATACGTTATAACGTAATAGTATACAACGTTATACGTTATAACGTAATGCTACATATCGTTATACGTTATAACGTAATAGTATACAACGTTATACGTTATAACGTAACGCTACATAACGTTATACGTTATAACGTAATAGTATACAACGTTATACGTTATAACGTAATGCTACATAACGTTATACGTTATAAGGTACCAGTATACAACGTTATACGTTATAGCGTCGTGCTACATAACGTTATACGTTATAACGTAATAGTATACAACGTTATACGTTATAACGTAATGCTACATAACGTTATACGTTATAACGTAATAGTATACAACGTTATACGTTATAACGTAATGCTACATAACGTTATACGTTATAACGTAATAGTATACAACGTTATACGTTATAACGTAATGCTACATAACGTTATTCGTTATAAGGTACTAGTATACAACGTTATACGTTATAACGTCGTGCTACATAACGTTATACGTCATAACGTAATAGTATACAACGTTATACGTTATAACGTAATGCTACATAACGCTATACGTTATAACGTAATAGTATACAACGTTATACGTTATAACGTAATGCTACATAACGTTATACGTTATAACGTAATAGTATACAACGTTATACGTTATAACGTAATGCTACATAACGTTATACGTTATAACGTAATAGTATATAACGTTATACGATATAACGTAGTGCAACATAACGTTATACGTTATAACGTAATGCTCCATAACGTTATACGTTATAAGGTAATAGTATATAACGTTATACGATATAACGTAGTGCAACATAACGTTATACGTTATAACGTGGTGCTACATAACGTTATACGTTATAACGTAATGGTATACAACGTTATACGTTATAACGTAATAGTCTACAACGTTATACGTTATAACGTAATGCTACATAACGTTATACGTTATAACGTAATAGTATATAACGTTATACGATATAACGTAGTGCAACATAACGTTATACGTTATAACGTAGTGCTACATAACGTTATACGTCATAACGTAATAGTATACAACGTTATACGTTATAACGTAATGCTACATAACGTAATACGTTATAAGGTAACAGTAAATAACGTTATACGATATAACGTAGTGCAACATAACGTTATACGTTATAACGTAGTGCTACATAACGTTATACGTTATAACGTAATAGTATACAACGTTATACGTTATAACGTAATGCTACATAACGTTATACGTTATAACGTAATGCTCCATAACGTTATACGTTATAACGTACTAGTATACAACGTTATACGTTATAACGTAATGCTACATAACATTATACGTTATAACGTAGTGCAACATAACGTTATACGTTATAACGTAGTGCTACATAACGTTATACGTTATAACGTAATGCTACATAACGTTATACGTTATAAGGTAATAGTATATAACGTATACCGTTATAAGGTAACAATATATAAAGAAATACGTTATAACGTAATGCTACATAACGTTATACGTTATAAGGTAAGCGTATATAACGTTATACGTTATGGCGTAATGCTACATAACATTATACGTTATAAGGTAATAGTATATTACGTTACACGTTATAACGTAGTGCTACATAACGTTATACGTTATAACGTAGTGCTACATAACGTTATACGTTATAACGTAATAGTATACAACGTTATACGTTATAACGTAATGCTACATAACGTTATACGTTATAACGTAATGCTCCATAACGTTATACGTTATAACGTAATAGTATACGACGTTATATGTTATAGCGTAATGCTACATAACGTTATACGCTATAGCGTAATGCTACATAACGTTATACTTTATAAGGTAATAGTATATAACGGTATACGTTATAACGTAATGCTACATAACGTTATACGTTATAAGGTAATAGTATATAACGTTATACGTTATAACGTAGTGCTACATAACGTTATACGTTGTAACGTAATAGTATACAACGTTATACGTTATAACGTAATGCTACATAACGTTATACGTTATAAGGTAGTAGGATATAACGTATAACGTTATAAGGTAACAATATATATCGAAATACGTTATAACGTAATGCTACATAACGTTATACGTTATAAGGTAAGCGTATATAACGTTATACGTTATGGCGTAATGCTACATAACATTATACGTTATAAGGTAATAGTATATAACGTTATACGTTATAACGTAATGCTACATAACGTTATAAGTTATAAGGTAATAGTATATAACGTATAACGTTATATGGTAACAATATATAACGATATACGTTATAACGTAATGCTACATAACGTTATAAGATATCAGGTAACAGTATATAACGTTATACGTTATAACGTAATGCTGCATAACGTTATACGATATAAGGTAATAGTATATAACGATATACGTTATAACGTAGTGATACATAACGTTATACGTTATAAGGTAAGAGTATATAACGTTATACGTTATTACGTAATGCTACATAACGTTGTACGTTATAAGGTAATAGTATATAACGTTATACGTTATAACGTGGTGCTACATAACGTTATACGTTATAACGTAATAGTATACAACGTTATACGTTATAGCGTAATAGTCTACAACGTTATACGTTATAACGTAATGCTACATAACGTTATACGTTATAACGTAATAGTATATAACGTTATACGATATAACGTAGTGCAACATAACGTTATACGTTATAACGTAGTGCTACATAACGTTATACGCCATAACGTAATAGAATACAACGTTATACGTTATAACGTAATGCTACATAACGATATACGTTATAAGGTAATAGTATATAACGTTATTCGTTATAACGTAATGCTACATAACGTAATACGTTATAAGGTAACAGTATATAACGTTATACGATATAACGTAGTGCAACATAACGTTATACGTTATTCCGTAGTGCTACATAACGTTATACGTTATAACGTAATAGTATACAACGTTATACGTTATAACGTAATGCTACATAACGTTATACGCTATAACGTAATGCTCCATAACGTTATACGTTATAACGTAATAGTATACGACGTTATATGTTATAGCGTAATGCTACATAACGTTATACGCTATAGCGTAATGCTACATAACGTTATACGTTATAAGGTAATAGTATATAACGGTATACGTTATAACGTAATGCTACATAACGTTATACGTTATAACGTAATGCTACATAACGTTATACGTTATAAGGTAATAGTATATAACGTATACCGTTATAAGGTAACAATATATAACGAAAAACGTTATAACGTAATGCTACATAACGTTATACGTTATAAGGTAATAGTATACCACGTTATACGTTATAACGTAATGCTACATAACGTTATACGTTATAACGAAATAGTATACAACGTTATACGTTATAACGTAATGCTACATAACGTTATACTATATAACGTAATAGTATACAACGTTATACGTTATAACGTAATGCTACGTAACGTTATACGTTATAACGTAATAGTATACAACGAAATACGTTATAACGAAATGCTACATAACGTAATACGTTATAAGGTAACAGTACATAGCGTTATACGATATAACGTAGTGCTACATAACGTTATACGTTATAACGTGGTGCTACATAACGTTATACGTTATAAGGTGGTGCTACATAACGTTATACGTTATAACGTCGTGCTACATAACGTTATACGTTATAACGTAATAGTATACCACGTTATACGTTATAACGTAATGCTACATAACGTTATACGTTATAACGAAATAGTATACAACGTTATACGTTATAACGTAATGCTACATAACGTTATACTATATAACGTAATAGTATACAACGTTATACGTTATAACGTAATGCTACATAACGTTATACGTTATAACGTAATAGTATACAACGTTATACGTTATAACGTAATGCTACATAACGTTATACTATATAACGTAATAGTATACAACGTTATACGTTATAACGTAGTGCTACATAACGTTATACGTTATAACGTGGTGCTACATAACGTTATACGTTATAACGTCGTGCTACATAACGTTATACGTTATAACGTAATAGTATACAACGTTATACGTTACAACGTAATGCTACATAACGTTATACGTTATAACGTAATAGTATACAACGTTATACGTTATAACGTAATGCTACATAACGTTATACGTTATAACGTAATAGTATACAACGTTATACGTTATAAGGTAATGCTACATAACGTTATACGTTATAAGGTAATAGTATACCACGTTATACGTTATAGCGTAATGCTACATAACGTTATACGTTATAACGAAATACTATACAACGTTATACGTTATAACGTAATGCTACATAACGTTATACGTTATAACGTAATAGTATACAACGTTATACGTTATAACGTAATGCTACATATCGTTATACGTTATAACGTAATAGTATAGAACGTTATACGTTATAACGTAGTAGTATACAACGAAATACGTTATAACGTAATGCTACATAACGTTATACGTTATAAGGTAATAGTATATAACGTTATACGTTATAGCGTAATGCTACATAACGTTATACGTTATAAGGTAATAGTATATAACGTTATACGTTACAACGTAATGCTACATAACGTAATACGTTATAAGGTAACAGTACATAGCGTTATACGATATATCGTAGTGCTACATAACGTTATACGTTATAACGTGGTGCTACATAACGTTATACGTTATAACGTCGTGCTACATAACGTTATACGTTATAACGTGGTGCTACATAACGTTATACGTTATAACGTAATGGTATACAACGTTATACGTTATAACGTAATAGTCTACAACGTTATACGTTATAACGTAATGCTACATAACGTTATACGTTATAACGTAATAGTATACAACGTTATACGTTATAGCGTCGTGCTACATAACGTTATACGTTATAGCGTAATAGTATACAACGTTATACGTTATAACGTAATGCTACATAACGTTATACGTTATAAGGTAATAGTATACCACGTTATACGTTATAGCGTAATGCTACATAACGTTATACGTTATAACGAAATACTATACAACGTTATACGTTATAACGTAATGCTACATAACGTTATACGATATAACGTAATAGTATACAACGTTATACGTTATAACGTATTGCTACATATCGTTATACGTTATAACGTAATAGTATACAACGTTATACGTTATAACGTAGTAGTATACAACGAAATACGTTATAACGTAATGCTACATAACGTTATACGTTATAACGTAATAGTATACAACGTTATACGTTATAACGTAATGCTACATATCGTTATACGTTATAACGTAATAGTATGCAACGTTATACGTTATAACGTAATGCTACATAACGTTATACGTTATAACGTAATAGTATACAACGTTATACGTTATAACGTAATGCTACATATCGTTATACGTTATAACGTAATAGTATACAACGTTATACGTTATAACGTAATGCTACATAACGTTATACGTTATAACGTAATAGTATACAACGTTATACGTTATAACGTAATGCTACATAACGTTATACGTTATAACGTAATAGTACACAACGTTATACGTTATAACGTAATGCTACATAACGTTATACATTATAACGTAATAGTATACAACGTTATACGTTATAACGTAATGCTACATAACGTTATACGTTATAACGTAATGCTACATAACGTTATACGTTATAACGTAATAGTATACAACGTTATACGTTATAACGTAATGCTACATAACGTTATACGTTATAAGGTAATAGTATACAACGTTATATGTTATAGCATAATGCTACATAACGTTATACGTTATAACGTCGTGCTAGATAACGTTATACGTTATAACGTAATAGTATACAACGTTATACGTTATAGCGTAATGCTACATAACGTTATACGTTATAACGTAATAGTATACAACGTTATACGTTATAACGTAATGCTACATATCGTTATACGTTATAACGTAATAGTATGCAACGTTATACGTTATAACGTAATGCTACATAACGTTATACGTTATAACGTAATAGTATACAACGTTATACGTTATAACGTAATGCTACATATCGTTATACGTTATAACGTAATAGTATACAACGTTATACGTTATAACGTAACGCTACATAACGTTATACGTTATAACGTAATAGTATACAACGTTATACGTTATAACGTAATGCTACATAACGTTATACGTTATAAGGTACCAGTATGCAACGTTATACGTTATAGCGTCGTGCTACATAACGTTATACGTTATAACGTAATAGTATACAACGTTATACGTTATAACGTAATGCTACATAACGTTATACGTTATAAGGTAATAGTATACCACGTTATACGTTATAGCGTAATGCTACATAACGTTATACGTTATAACGAAATACTATACAACGTTATACGTTATAACGTAATGCTACATAACGTTATACGTTATAACGTAATAGTATACAACGTTATACGTTATAACGTATTGCTACATATCGTTATACGTTATAACGTAATAGTATACAACGTTATACGTTATAACGTAGTAGTATACAACGAAATACGTTATAACGTAATGCTACATAACGTTATACGTTATAAGGTAATAGTATATAACGTTATACGTTATAGCGTAATGCTACATAACGTTATACGTTATAAGGTAATAGTATATAACGTTATACGTTACAACGTAATGCTACATAACGTAATACGTTATAAGGTAACAGTACATAGCGTTATACGATATAACGTAGTGCTACATAACGTTATACGTTATAACGTGGTGCTACATAACGTTATACGTTATAACGTCGTGCTACATAACGTTATACGTTATAACGTAATAGTATACAACGTTATACGTTATAACGTAATGCTACATAACGTTATACGTTATAACGTAACAGTATACAACGTTATACGTTATAACGTAATGCTATCTAACGTTATACGTTATAACGTAATAGTATACAACGTTATACGTTATAACGTAATGCTACATATCGTTATACGTTATAACGTAATAGTATACAACGTTATACGTTATAACGTAATGCTACATAACGTTATACGTTATAACGTAATAGTATACAACGTTATACGTTATAACGTAATGCTACGTAACATTATACGTTATAAGGTTATAGTATACAACGTTATATGTTATAGCATAATGCTACATAACGTTATACGTTATAACGTAATGCTACATAACGGTATACGTTATAAGGTAGTAGTATACAACGTTATACGTTATAACGTAATGCTACATAACGTTATACGTTATAACGTACTAGTATACAACGTTATACGTTATAACGTAATGCTACATAACATTATACGTTATAACGTAGTGCAACATAACGTTATACGTTATAACGTAGTGCTACATAACGTTATACGTTATAACGTAATAGTATACAACGTTATACGTTATAGCGTAATGCTACATAACGTTATACGTTATAACGTAATAGTATACAACGTTATACGTTATAACGTAATGCTACATATCGTTATACGTTATAACGTAATAGTATGCAACGTTATACGTTATAACGTAATGCTACATAACGTTATACGTTATAACGTAATAGTATACAACGTTATACGTTATAACGTAATGCTACATATCGTTATACGTTATAACGTAATAGTATACAACGTTATACGTTATAACGTAATGCTACATAACGTTATACGTTATAACGTAATAGTATACAACGTTATACGTTATAACGTAATGCTACATAACGTTATACGTTATAACGTAATAGTACACAACGTTATACGTTATAACGTAATGCTACATAACGTTATACGTTATAACGTAATAGTATACAACGTTATACGTTATAACGTAATGCTACATAACGTTATACGTTATAACGTAATGCTACATAACGTTATACGTTATAACGTAATAGTATACAACGTTATACGTTATAACGTAATGCTACATAACGTTATACGTTATAAGGTAATAGTATACAAACGTTATATGTTATAGCATAATGCTACATAACGTTATACGTTATAACGTCGTGCTAGATAACGTTATACGTTATAACGTAATAGTATACAACGTTATACGTTATAGCGTAATGCTACATAACGTTATACGTTATAACGTAATAGTATACAACGTTATACGTTATAACGTAATGCTACATATCGTTATACGTTATAACGTAATAGTATGCAACGTTATACGTTATAACGTAATGCTACATAACGTTATACGTTATAACGTAATAGTATACAACGTTATACGTTATAACGTAATGCTACATATCGTTATACGTTATAACGTAATAGTATACAACGTTATACGTTATAACGTAACGCTACATAACGTTATACGTTATAACGTAATAGTATACAACGTTATACGTTATAACGTAATGCTACATAACGTTATACGTTATAAGGTACCAGTATACAACGTTATACGTTATAGCGTCGTGCTACATAACGTTATACGTTATAACGTAATAGTATACAACGTTATACGTTATAACGTAATGCTACATAACGTTATACGTTATAACGTAATAGTATACAACGTTATACGTTATAACGTAATGCTACATAACGTTATACGTTATAACGTAATAGTATACAACGTTATACGTTATAACGTAATGCTACATAACGTTATTCGTTATAAGGTACTAGTATACAACGTTATACGTTATAACGTCGTGCTACATAACGTTATACGTCATAACGTAATAGTATACAACGTTATACGTTATAACGTAATGCTACATAACGCTATACGTTATAACGTAATAGTATACAACGTTATACGTTATAACGTAATGCTACATAACGTTATACGTTATAACGTAATAGTATACAACGTTATACGTTATAACGTAATGCTACATAACGTTATACGTTATAACGTAATAGTATATAACGTTATACGATATAACGTAGTGCAACATAACGTTATACGTTATAACGTAATGCTCCATAACGTTATACGTTATAAGGTAATAGTATATAACGTTATACGATATAACGTAGTGCAACATAACGTTATACGTTATAACGTGGTGCTACATAACGTTATACGTTATAACGTAATGGTATACAACGTTATACGTTATAACGTAATAGTCTACAACGTTATACGTTATAACGTAGTGCTACATAACGTTATACGTCATAACGTAATAGTATACAACGTTATACGTTATAACGTAATGCTACATAACGTAATACGTTATAAGGTAACAGTAAATAACGTTATACGATATAACGTAGTGCAACATAACGTTATACGTTATAACGTAGTGCTACATAACGTTATACGTTATAACGTAATAGTATACAACGTTATACGTTATAACGTAATGCTACATAACGTTATACGCTATAACGTAATGCTCCATAACGTTATACGTTATAAGGTAAGCGTATATAACGTTATACGTTATGGCGTAATGCTACATAACATTATACGTTATAAGGTAATAGTATATAACGTTACACGTTATAACGTAGTGCTACATAACGTTATACGTTATAACGTAATAGTATAAAACGTTATACGTTATAACGTAATGCTACATAACATTATACGTTATAAGGTTATAGTATACGACGTTATATGTTATAGCGTAATGCTACATAACGTTATACGCTATAGCGTAATGCTACATACCGTTATACGTTATAAGGTAATAGTATATAACGGTATACGTTATAACGTAATGCTACATAACGTTATACGTTATAACGTAATGCTACATAACGTTATACGTTATAAGGTAATAGTATATAACGTATACCGTTATAAGGTAACAATATATAAAGAAATACGTTATAACGTAATGCTACATAACGTTATACGTTATAAGGTAAGCGTATATAACGTTATACGTTATGGCGTAATGCTACATAACATTATACGTTATAAGGTAATAGTATATTACGTTACACGTTATAACGTAGTGCTACATAACGTTATACGTTATAACGTAGTGCTACATAACGTTATACGTTATAACGTAATAGTATACAACGTTATACGTTATAACGTAATGCTACATAACGTTATACGTTATAACGTAATGCTCCATAACGTTATACGTTATAACGTAATAGTATACGACGTTATATGTTATAGCGTAATGCTACATAACGTTATACGCTATAGCGTAATGCTACATAACGTTATACTTTATAAGGTAATAGTATATAACGGTATACGTTATAACGTAATGCTACATAACGTTATACGTTATAAGGTAATAGTATATAACGTTATACGTTATAACGTAGTGCTACATAACGTTATACGTTGTAACGTAATAGTATACAACGTTATACGTTATAACGTAATGCTACATAACGTTATACGTTATAAGGTAGTAGTATATAACGTATAACGTTATAAGGTAACAATATATATCGAAATACGTTATAACGTAATGCTACATAACGTTATACGTTATAAGGTAAGCGTATATAACGTTATACGTTATGGCGTAATGCTACATAACATTATACGTTATAAGGTAATAGTATATAACGTTATACGTTATAACGTAATGCTACATAACGTTATAAGTTATAAGGTAATAGTATATAACGTATAACGTTATATGGTAACAATATATAACGATATACGTTATAACGTAATGCTACATAACGTTATAAGATATCTGGTAACAGTATATAACGTTATACGTTATAACGTAATGCTGCATAACGTTATACGATATAAGGTAATAGTATATAACGATATACGTTATAACGTAGTGATACATAACGTTATACGTTATAAGGTAAGAGTATATAACGTTATACGTTATTACGTAATGCTACATAACGTTGTACGTTATAAGGTAATAGTATATAACGTTATACGTTATAACGTGGTGCTACATAACGTTATACGTTATAACGTAATAGTATACAACGTTATACGTTATAGCGTAATAGTATACAACGTTATACGTTATAGCGTAATGCTACATAACGTTATACGTTATAACGTAATAGTATACAACGTTATACGTTATAACGTAATGCTACATAACGTTATACGTTATAAGGTAAGCGTATATAACGTTATACGTTATGGCGTAATGCTACATAACATTATACGTTATAAGGTAATAGTATATTACGTTACACGTTATAACGTAGTGCTACATAACGTTATACGTTATAACGTAGTGCTACATAACGTTATACGTTATAACGTAATAGTATACAACGTTATACGTTATAACGTAATGCTACATAACGTTATACGTTATAACGTAATGCTCCATAACGTTATACGTTATAACGTAATAGTATACGACGTTATATGTTATAGCGTAATGCTACATAACGTTATACGCTATAGCGTAATGCTACATATCGTTATACGTTATAACGTAATAGTATACAACGTTATACGTTATAACGTAATGCTACATAACGTTATACGTTATAACGTAATAGTATACAACGTTATACGTTATAACGTAATGCTACATAACGTTATACGTTATAACGTAATAGTACACAACGTTATACGTTATAACGTAATGCTACATAACGTTATACGTTATAACGTAATAGTATACAACGTTATACGTTATAACGTAATGCTGCATAACGTTATACGATATAAGGTAATAGTATATAACGATATACGTTATAACGTAGTGATACATAACGTTATACGTTATAAGGTAAGAGTATATAACGTTATACGTTATTACGTAATGCTACATAACGTTGTACGTTATAAGGTAATAGTATATAACGTTATACGTTATAACGTGGTGCTACATAACGTTATACGTTATAACGTAATAGTATACAACGTTATACGTTATAGCGTAATAGTCTACAACGTTATACGTTATAACGTAATGCTACATAACGTTATACGTTATAACGTAATAGTATATAACGTTATACGATATAACGTAGTGCAACATAACGTTATACGTTATAACGTAGTGCTACATAACGTTATACGCCATAACGTAATAGAATACAACGTTATACGTTATAACGTAATGCTACATAACGATATACGTTATAAGGTAATAGTATATAACGTTATACGTTATAACGTAATGCTACATAACGTAATACGTTATAAGGTAACAGTATATAACGTTATACGATATAACGTAGTGCAACATAACGTTATACGTTATACCGTAGTGCTACATAACGTTATACGTTATAACGTAATAGTATACAACGTTATACGTTATAACGTAATGCTACATAACGTTATACGCTATAACGTAATGCTCCATAACGTTATACGTTATAACGTAATAGTATACGACGTTATATGTTATAGCGTAATGCTACATAACGTTATACGCTATAGCGTAATGCTACATAACGTTATACGTTATAAGGTAATAGTATATAACGGTATACGTTATAACGTAATGCTACATAACGTTATACGTTATAACGTAATGCTACATAACGTTATACGTTATAAGGTAATAGTATATAACGTATACCGTTATAAGGTAACAATATATAACGAAAAACGTTATAACGTAATGCTACATAACGTTATACGTTATAAGGTAATAGTATACCACGTTATACGTTATAACGTAATGCTACATAACGTTATACGTTATAACGAAATAGTATACAACGTTATACGTTATAACGTAATGCTACATAACGTTATACTATATAACGTAATAGTATACAACGTTATACGTTATAACGTAATGCTACATAACGTTATACGTTATAACGTAATAGTATACAACGAAATACGTTATAACGAAATGCTACATAACGTAATACGTTATAAGGTAACAGTACATAGCGTTATACGATATAACGTAGTGCTACATAACGTTATACGTTATAACGTGGTGCTACATAACGTTATACGTTATAACGACGTGCTACATAACGTTATACGTTATAACGTAATAGTATACAACGTTATACGTTATAACGTCGTGCTACATAACGTTATACGTTATAACGTAATAGTATACAACGTTATACGTTACAACGTAATGCTACATAACGTTATACGTTATAACGTAATAGTATACAACGTTATACGTTATAACGTAATGCTACATAACGTTATACGTTATAACGTAATAGTATACAACGTTATACGTTATAAGGTAATGCTACATAACGTTATACGTTATAAGGTAATAGTATACCACGTTATACGTTATAGCGTAATGCTACATAACGTTATACGTTATAACGAAATACTATACAACGTTATACGTTATAACGTAATGCTACATAACGTTATACGTTATAACGTAATAGTATACAACGTTATACGTTATAACGTAATGCTACATATCGTTATACGTTATAACGTAATAGTATAGAACGTTATACGTTATAACGTAGTAGTATACAACGAAATACGTTATAACGTAATGCTACATAACGTTATACGTTATAAGGTAATAGTATATAACGTTATACGTTATAGCGTAATGCTACATAACGTTATACGTTATAAGGTAATAGTATATAACGTTATACGTTACAACGTAATGCTACATAACGTAATACGTTATAAGGTAACAGTACATAGCGTTATACGATATAACGTAGTGCTACATAACGTTATACGTTATAACGTGGTGCTACATAACGTTATACGTTATAACGTCGTGCTACATAACGTTATACGTTATAACGTACTAGTATACAACGTTATACGTTATAACGTAATGCTACATAACATTATACGTTATAACGTAGTGCAACATAACGTTATACGTTATAACGTAGTGCTACATAACGTTATACGTTATAACGTAATAGTATACAACGTTATACGTTATAGCGTAATGCTACATAACGTTATACGTTATAACGTAATAGTATACAACGTTATACGTTATAACGTAATGCTACATATCGTTATACGTTATAACGTAATAGTATGCAACGTTATACGTTATAACGTAATGCTACATAACGTTATATGTTATAACGTAATAGTATACAACGTTATACGTTATAACGTAATGCTACATATCGTTATACGTTATAACGTAATAGTATACAACGTTATACGTTATAACGTAATGCTACATAACGTTATACGTTATAACGTAATGCTCCATAACGTTATACGTTATAACGTAATAGTATACGACGTTATATGTTATAGCGTAATGCTACATAACGTTATACGCTATAGCGTAATGCTACATAACGTTATACTTTATAAGGTAATAGTATATAACGGTATACGTTATAACGTAATGCTACATAACGTTATACGTTATAAGGTAATAGTATATAACGTTATACGTTATAACGTAGTGCTACATAACGTTATACGTTGTAACGTAATAGTATACAACGTTATACGTTATAACGTAATGCTACATAACGTTATACGTTATAAGGTAGTAGTATATAACGTATAACGTTATAAGGTAACAATATATATCGAAATACGTTATAACGTAATGCTACATAACGTTATACGTTATAAGGTAAGCGTATATAACGTTATACGTTATGGCGTAATGCTACATAACATTATACGTTATAAGGTAATAGTATATAACGTTATACGTTATAACGTAATGCTACATAACGTTATAAGTTATAAGGTAATAGTATATAACGTATAACGTTATATGGTAACAATATATAACGATATACGTTATAACGTAATGCTACATAACGTTATAAGATATCAGGTAACAGTATATAACGTTATACGTTATAACGTAATGCTGCATAACGTTATACGATATAAGGTAATAGTATATAACGATATACGTTATAACGTAGTGATACATAACGTTATACGTTATAAGGTAAGAGTATATAACGTTATACGTTATTACGTAATGCTACATAACGTTGTACGTTATAAGGTAATAGTATATAACGTTATACGTTATAACGTGGTGCTACATAACGTTATACGTTATAACGTAATAGTATACAACGTTATACGTTATAGCGTAATAGTCTACAACGTTATACGTTATAACGTAATGCTACATAACGTTATACGTTATAACGTAATAGTATATAACGTTATACGATATAACGTAGTGCAACATAACGTTATACGTTATAACGTAGTGCTACATAACGTTATACGCCATAACGTAATAGAATACAACGTTATACGTTATAACGTAATGCTACATAACGATATACGTTATAAGGTAATAGTATATAACGTTATACGTTATAACGTAATGCTACATAACGTAATACGTTATAAGGTAACAGTATATAACGTTATACGATATAACGTAGTGCAACATAACGTTATACGTTATACCGTAGTGCTACATAACGTTATACGTTATAACGTAATAGTATACAACGTTATACGTTATAACGTAATGCTACATAACGTTATACGCTATAACGTAATGCTCCATAACGTTATACGTTATAACGTAATAGTATACGACGTTATATGTTATAGCGTAATGCTACATAACGTTATACGCTATAGCGTAATGCTACATAACGTTATACGTTATAAGGTAATAGTATATAACGGTATACGTTATAACGTAATGCTACATAACGTTATACGTTATAACGTAATGCTACATAACGTTATACGTTATAAGGTAATAGTATATAACGTATACCGTTATAAGGTAACAATATATAACGAAAAACGTTATAACGTAATGCTACATAACGTTATACGTTATAAGGTAATAGTATACCACGTTATACGTTATAACGTAATGCTACATAACGTTATACGTTATAACGAAATAGTATACAACGTTATACGTTATAACGTAATGCTACATAACGTTATACTATATAACGTAATAGTATACAACGTTATACGTTATAACGTAATGCTACATAACGTTATACGTTATAACGTAATAGTATACAACGAAATACGTTATAACGAAATGCTACATAACGTAATACGTTATAAGGTAACAGTACATAGCGTTATACGATATAACGTAGTGCTACATAACGTTATACGTTATAACGTGGTGCTACATAACGTTATACGTTATAACGACGTGCTACATAACGTTATACGTTATAACGTAATAGTATACAACGTTATACGTTATAACGTCGTGCTACATAACGTTATACGTTATAACGTAATAGTATACAACGTTATACGTTACAACGTAATGCTACATAACGTTATACGTTATAACGTAATAGTATACAACGTTATACGTTATAACGTAATGCTACATAACGGTATACGTTATAACGTAATAGTATACAACGTTATACGTTATAAGGTAATGCTACATAACGTTATACGTTATAAGGTAATAGTATACCACGTTATACGTTATAGCGTAATGCTACATAACGTTATACGTTATAACGAAATACTATACAACGTTATACGTTATAACGTAATGCTACATAACGTTATACGTTATAACGTAATAGTATACAACGTTATACGTTATAACGTAATGCTACATATCGTTATACGTTATAACGTAATAGTATAGAACGTTATACGTTATAACGTAGTAGTATACAACGAAATACGTTATAACGTAATGCTACATAACGTTATACGTTATAAGGTAATAGTATATAACGTTATACGTTATAGCGTAATGCTACATAACGTTATACGTTATAAGGTAATAGTATATAACGTTATACGTTACAACATAATGCTACATAACGTAATACGTTATAAGGTAACAGTACATAGCGTTATACGATATAACGTAGTGCTACATAACGTTATACGTTATAACGTGGTGCTACATAACGTTATACGTTATAACGTCGTGCTACATAACGTTATACGTTATAACGTACTAGTATACAACGTTATACGTTATAACGTAATGCTACATAACATTATACGTTATAACGTAGTGCAACATAACGTTATACGTTATAACGTAGTGCTACATAACGTTATACGTTATAACGTAATAGTATACAACGTTATACGTTATAGCGTAATGCTACATAACGTTATACGTTATAACGTAATAGTATACAACGTTATACGTTATAACGTAATGCTACATATCGTTATACGTTATAACGTAATAGTATGCAACGTTATACGTTATAACGTAATGCTACATAACGTTATACGTTATAACGTAATAGTATACAACGTTATACGTTATAACGTAATGCTACATATCGTTATACGTAATAACGTAATAGTATACAACGTTATACGTTATAACGTAATGCTACATAACGTTATACGTTATAACGTAATAGTATACAACGTTATACGTTATAACGTAATGCTACATAACGTTATACGTTATAACGTAATAGTACACAACGTTATACGTTATAACGTAATGCTACATAACGTTATACGTTATAACGTAATAGTATACAACGTTATACGTTATAACGTAATGCTACATAACGTTATACGTTATAACGTATTGCTACATAACGTTATACGTTATAACGTAATAGTATACAACGTTATACGTTATAACGTAATGCTACATAACGTTATACGTTATAAGGTAATAGTATACAACGTTATATGTTATAGCATAATGCTACATAACGTTATACGTTATAACGTCGTGCTAGATAACGTTATACGTTATAACGTAATAGTATACAACGTTATACGTTATAGCGTAATGCTACATAACGTTATACGTTATAACGTAATAGTATACAACGTTATACGTTATAACGTAATGCTACATATCGTTATACGTTATAACGTAATAGTATGCAACGTTATACGTTATAACGTAATGCTACATAACGTTATACGTTATAACGTAATAGTATACAACGTTATACGTTATAACGTAATGCTACATATCGTTATACGTTATAACGTAATAGTATACAACGTTATACGTTATAACGTAACGCTACATAACGTTATACGTTATAACGTAATAGTATACAACGTTATACGTTATAACGTAATGCTACATAACGTTATACGTTATAAGGTACCAGTATACAACGTTATACGTTATAGCGTCGTGCTACATAACGTTATACGTTATAACGTAATAGTATACAACGTTATACGTTATAACGTAATGCTACATAACGTTATACGTCATAACGTAATAGTATACAACGTTATACGTTATAACGTAATGCTACATAACGTTATACGTTATAACGTAATAGTATACAACGTTATACGTTATAACGTAATAGTATATAACGTTATACGATATAACGTAGAGCAACATAACGTTATACGTTATAACGTAATGCTCCATAACGTTATACGTTATAAGGTAATAGTATATAACGTTATACGATATAACGTAGTGCAACATAACGTTATACGTTATAACGTGGTGCTACATAACGTTATACGTTATAACGTAATGGTATACAACGTTATACGTTATAACGTAATAGTCTACAACGTTATACGTTATAACGTAATGCTACATAACGTTATACGTTATAACGTAATAGTATATAACGTTATACGATATAACGTAGTGCAACATAACGTTATACGTTATAACGTAGTGCTACATAACGTTATACGTCATAACGTAATAGTATACAACGTTATACGTTATAACGTAATGCTACATAACGTAATACGTTATAAGGTAACAGTAAATAACGTTATACGATATAACGTAGTGCAACATAACGTTATACGTTATAACGTAGTGCTACATAACGTTATACGTTATAACGTAATAGTATACAACGTTATACGTTATAACGTAATGCTACATAACGTTATACGCTATAACGTAATGCTCCATAACGTTATACGTTATAAGGTAAGCGTATATAACGTTATACGTTATGGCGTAATGCTACATAACATTATACGTTATAAGGTAATAGTATATAACGTTACACGTTATAACGTAGTGCTACATAACGTTATACGTTATAACGTAATAGTATAAAACGTTATACGTTATAACGTAATGCTACATAACATTATACGTTATAAGGTTATAGTATACGACGTTATATGTTATAGCGTAATGCTACATAACGTTATACGCTATAGCGTAATGCTACATACCGTTATACGTTATAAGGTAATAGTATATAACGGTATACGTTATAACGTAATGCTACAGAACGTTATACGTTATAACGTAATGCTACATAACGTTATACGTTATAAGGTAATAGTATATAACGTATACCGTTATAAGGTAACAATATATAAAGAAATACGTTATAACGTAATGCTACATAACGTTATACGTTATAAGGTAAGCGTATATAACGTTATACGTTATGGCGTAATGCTACATAACATTATACGTTATAAGGTAATAGTATATTACGTTACACGTTATAACGTAGTGCTACATAACGTTATACGTTATAACGTAGTGCTACATAACGTTATACGTTATAACGTAATAGTATACAACGTTATACGTTATAACGTAATGCTACATAACGTTATACGTTATAACGTAATGCTCCATAACGTTATACGTTATAACGTAATAGTATACGACGTTATATGTTATAGCGTAATGCTACATAACGTTATACGCTATAGCGTAATGCTACATAACGTTATACTTTATAAGGTAATAGTATATAACGGTATACGTTATAACGTAATGCTACATAACGTTATACGTTATAAGGTAATAGTATATAACGTTATACGTTATAACGTAGTGCTACATAACGTTATACGTTGTAACGTAATAGTATACAACGTTATACGTTATAACGTAATGCTACATAACGTTATACGTTATAAGGTAGTAGTATATAACGTATAACGTTATAAGGTAACAATATATATCGAAATACGTTATAACGTAATGCTACATAACGTTATACGTTATAAGGTAAGCGTATATAACGTTATACGTTATGGCGTAATGCTACATAACATTATACGTTATAACGTAATAGTATACGACGTTATATGTTATAGCGTAATGCTACATAACGTTATACGCTATAGCGTAATGCTACATAACGTTATACGTTATAAGGTAATAGTATATAACGGTATACGTTATAACGTAATGCTACATAACGTTATACGTTATAACGTAATGCTACATAACGTTATACGTTATAAGGTAATAGTATATAACGTATACCGTTATAAGGTAACAATATATAACGAAAAACGTTATAACGTAATGCTACATAACGTTATACGTTATAAGGTAATAGTATACCACGTTATACGTTATAACGTAATGCTACATAACGTTATACGTTATAACGAAATAGTATACAACGTTATACGTTATAACGTAATGCTACATAACGTTATACTATATAACGTAATAGTATACAACGTTATACGTTATAACGTAATGCTACATAACGTTATACGTTATAACGTAATAGTATACAACGAAATACGTTATAACGAAATGCTACATAACGTAATACGTTATAAGGTAACAGTACATAGCGTTATACGATATAACGTAGTGCTACATAACGTTATACGTTATAACGTGGTGCTACATAACGTTATACGTTATAACGACGTGCTACATAACGTTATACGTTATAACGTAATAGTATACAACGTTATACGTTATAACGTCGTGCTACATAACGTTATACGTTATAACGTAATAGTATACAACGTTATACGTTACAACGTAATGCTACATAACGTTATACGTTATAACGTAATAGTATACAACGTTATACGTTATAACGTAATGCTACATAACGTTATACGTTATAACGTAATAGTATACAACGTTATACGTTATAAGGTAATGCTACATAACGTTATACGTTATAAGGTAATAGTATACCACGTTATACGTTATAGCGTAATGCTACATAACGTTATACGTTATAACGAAATACTATACAACGTTATACGTTATAACGTAATGCTACATAACGTTATACGTTATAACGTAATAGTATACAACGTTATACGTTATAACGTAATGCTACATATCGTTATACGTTATAACGTAATAGTATAGAACGTTATACGTTATAACGTAGTAGTATACAACGAAATACGTTATAACGTAATGCTACATAACGTTATACGTTATAAGGTAATAGTATATAACGTTATACGTTATAGCGTAATGCTACATAACGTTATACGTTATAAGGTAATAGTATATAACGTTATACGTTACAACGTAATGCTACATAACGTAATACGTTATAAGGTAACAGTACATAGCGTTATACGATATAACGTAGTGCTACATAACGTTATACGTTATAACGTGGTGCTACATAACGTTATACGTTATAACGTCGTGCTACATAACGTTATACGTTATAACGTACTAGTATACAACGTTATACGTTATAACGTAATGCTACATAACATTATACGTTATAACGTAGTGCAACATAACGTTATACGTTATAACGTAGTGCTACATAACGTTATACGTTATAACGTAATAGTATACAACGTTATACGTTATAGCGTAATGCTACATAACGTTATACGTTATAACGTAATAGTATACAACGTTATACGTTATAACGTAATGCTACATATCGTTATACGTTATAACGTAATAGTATGCAACGTTATACGTTATAACGTAATGCTACATAACGTTATACGTTATAACGTAATAGTATACAACGTTATACGTTATAACGTAATGCTACATATCGTTATACGTAATAACGTAATAGTATACAACGTTATACGTTATAACGTAATGCTACATAACGTTATACGTTATAACGTAATAGTATACAACGTTATACGTTATAACGTAATGCTACATAACGTTATACGTTATAACGTAATAGTACACAACGTTATACGTTATAACGTAATGCTACATAACGTTATACGTTATAACGTAATAGTATACAACGTTATACGTTATAACGTAATGCTACATAACGTTATACGTTATAACGTAATGCTACATAACGTTATACGTTATAACGTAATAGTATACAACGTTATACGTTATAACGTAATGCTACATAACGTTATACGTTATAAGGTAATAGTATACAACGTTATATGTTATAGCATAATGCTACATAACGTTATACGTTATAACGTCGTGCTAGATAACGTTATACGTTATAACGTAATAGTATACAACGTTATACGTTATAGCGTAATGCTACATAACGTTATACGTTATAACGTAATAGTATACAACGTTATACGTTATAACGTAATGCTACATATCGTTATACGTTATAACGTAATAGTATGCAACGTTATACGTTATAACGTAATGCTACATAACGTTATACGTTATAACGTAATAGTATACAACGTTATACGTTATAACGTAATGCTACATATCGTTATACGTTATAACGTAATAGTATACAACGTTATACGTTATAACGTAACGCTACATAACGTTATACGTTATAACGTAATAGTATACAACGTTATACGTTATAACGTAATGCTACATAACGTTATACGTTATAAGGTACCAGTATACAACGTTATACGTTATAGCGTCGTGCTACATAACGTTATACGTTATAACGTAATAGTATACAACGTTATACGTTATAACGTAATGCTACATAACGTTATACGTCATAACGTAATAGTATACAACGTTATACGTTATAACGTAATGCTACATAACGTTATACGTTATAACGTAATAGTATACAACGTTATACGTTATAACGTAATGCTACATAACGTTATTCGTTATAAGGTACTAGTATACAACGTTATACGTTATAACGTCGTGCTACATAACGTTATACGTCATAACGTAATAGTATACAACGTTATACGTTATAACGTAATGCTACATAACGCTATACGTTATAACGTAATAGTATACAACGTTATACGTTATAACGTAATGCTACATAACGTTATACGTTATAACGTAATAGTATACAACGTTATACGTTATAACGTAATGCTACATAACGTTATACGTTATAACGTAATAGTATATAACGTTATACGATATAACGTAGTGCAACATAACGTTATACGTTATAACGTAATGCTCCATAACGTTATACGTTATAAGGTAATAGTATATAACGTTATACGATATAACGTAGTGCAACATAACGTTATACGTTATAACGTGGTGCTACATAACGTTATACGTTATAACGTAATGGTATACAACGTTATACGTTATAACGTAATAGTCTACAACGTTATACGTTATAACGTAATGCTACATAACGTTATACGTTATAACGTAATAGTATATAACGTTATACGATATAACGTAGTGCAACATAACGTTATACGTTATAACGTAGTGCTACATAACGTTATACGTCATAACGTAATAGTATACAACGTTATACGTTATAACGTAATGCTACATAACGTAATACGTTATAAGGTAACAGTAAATAACGTTATACGATATAACGTAGTGCAACATAACGTTATACGTTATAACGTAGTGCTACATAACGTTATACGTTATAACGTAATAGTATACAACGTTATACGTTATAACGTAATGCTACATAACGTTATACGCTATAACGTAATGCTCCATAACGTTATACGTTATAAGGTAAGCGTATATAACGTTATACGTTATGGCGTAATGCTACATAACATTATACGTTATAAGGTAATAGTATATAACGTTACACGTTATAACGTAGTGCTACATAACGTTATACGTTATAACGTAATAGTATAAAACGTTATACGTTATAACGTAATGCTACATAACATTATACGTTATAAGGTTATAGTATACGACGTTATATGTTATAGCGTAATGCTACATAACGTTATACGCTATAGCGTAATGCTACATACCGTTATACGTTATAAGGTAATAGTATATAACGGTATACGTTATAACGTAATGCTACATAACGTTATACGTTATAACGTAATGCTACATAACGTTATACGTTATAAGGTAATAGTATATAACGTATACCGTTATAAGGTAACAATATATAAAGAAATACGTTATAACGTAATGCTACATAACGTTATACGTTATAAGGTAAGCGTATATAACGTTATACGTTATGGCGTAATGCTACATAACATTATACGTTATAAGGTAATAGTATATTACGTTACACGTTATAACGTAGTGCTACATAACGTTATACGTTATAACGTAGTGCTACATAACGTTATACGTTATAACGTAATAGTATACAACGTTATACGTTATAACGTAATGCTACATAACGTTATACGTTATAACGTAATGCTCCATAACGTTATACGTTATAACGTAATAGTATACGACGTTATATGTTATAGCGTAATGCTACATAACGTTATACGCTATAGCGTAATGCTACATAACGTTATACTTCATAAGGTAATAGTATATAACGGTATACGTTATAACGTAATGCTACATAACGTTATACGTTATAAGGTAATAGTATATAACGTTATACGTTATAACGTAGTGCTACATAACGTTATACGTTGTAACGTAATAGTATACAACGTTATACGTTATAACGTAATGCTACATAACGTTATACGTTATAAGGTAGTAGTATATAACGTATAACGTTATAAGGTAACAATATATATCGAAATACGTTATAACGTAATGCTACATAACGTTATACGTTATAAGGTAAGCGTATATAACGTTATACGTTATGGCGTAATGCTACATAACATTATACGTTATAAGGTAATAGTATATAACGTTATACGTTATAACGTAATGCTACATAACGTTATAAGTTATAAGGTAATAGTATATAACGTATAACGTTATATGGTAACAATATATAACGATATACGTTATAACGTAATGCTACATAACGTTATAAGATATCAGGTAACAGTATATAACGTTATACGTTATAACGTAATGCTGCATAACGTTATACGATATAAGGTAATAGTATATAACGATATACGTTATAACGTAGTGATACATAACGTTATACGTTATAAGGTAAGAGTATATAACGTTATACATTATTACGTAATGCTACATAACGTTATACGTTATAACGTAATAGTATACAACGTTATACGTTATAGCGTAATAGTCTACAACGTTATACGTTATAACGTAATGCTACATAACGTTATACGTTATAACGTAATAGTATATAACGTTATACGATATAACGTAGTGCAACATAACGTTATACGTTATAACGTAGTGCTACATAACGTTATACGCCATAACGTAATAGAATACAACGTTATACGTTATAACGTAATGCTACATAACGTAATACGTTATAAGGTAACCGTATATAACGTTATACGATATAACGTAGTGCAACATAACGTTATACGTTATACCGTAGTGCTACATAACGTTATACGTTATAACGTAATAGTATACAACGTTATACGTTATAACGTAATGCTACATAACGTTATACGCTATAACGTAATGCTCCATAACGTTATACGTTATAACGTAATAGTATACGACGTTATATGTTATAGCGTAATGCTACATAACGTTATACGCTATAGCGTAATGCTACATAACGTTATACGTTATAAGGTATAAGTATATAACGGTATACGTTATAACGTAATGCTACATAACGTTATACGTTATAACGTAATGCTACATAACGTTATACGTTATAAGGTAATAGTATATAACGTATACCGTTATAAGGTAACAATATATAACGAAAAACGTTATAACGTAATGCTACATAACGTTATACGTTATAAGGTAATAGTATACCACGTTATACGTTATAACGTAATGCTACATAACGTTATACGTTATAACGAAATAGTATACAACGTTATACGTTATAACGTAATGCTACATAACGTTATACTATATAACGTAATAGTATACAACGTTATACGTTATAACGTAATGCTACATAACGTTATACGTTATAACGTAATAGTATACAACGAAATACGTTATAACGAAATGCTACAACGTAATACGTTATAAGGTAACAGTACATAGCGTTATACGATATAACGTAGTGCTACATAACGTTATACGTTATAACGTGGTGCTACATAACGTTATACGTTATAACGACGTGCTACATAACGTTATACGTTATAACGTAATAGTATACAACGTTATACGTTATAACGTCGTGCTACATAACGTTATACGTTATAACGTAATAGTATACAACGTTATACGTTACAACGTAATGCTACATAACGTTATACGTTATAACGTAATAGTATACAACGTTATACGTTATAACGTAATGCTACATAACGTTATACGTTATAACGTAATAGTATACAACGTTATACGTTATAAGGTAATGCTACATAACGTTATACGTTATAAGGTAATAGTATACCACGTTATACGTTATAGCGTAATGCTACATAACGTTATACGTTATAACGAAATACTATACAACGTTATACGTTATAACGTAATGCTACATAACGTTATACGTTATAACGTAATAGTATACAACGTTATACGTTATAACGTAATGCTACATATCGTTATACGTTATAACGTAATAGTATACAACGTTATACGTTATAACGTAGTAGTATACAACGAAATACGTTATAACGTAATGCTACATAACGTTATACGTTATAAGGTAATAGTATATAACGTTATACGTTATAGCGTAATGCTACATAACGTTATACGTTATAAGGTAATAGTATATAACGTTATACGTTACAACGTAATGCTACATAACGTAATACGTTATAAGGTAACAGTACATAGCGTTATACGATATAACGTAGTGCTACATAACGTTATACGTTATAACGTGGTGCTACATAACGTTATACGTTATAACGTCGTGCTACATAACGTTATACGTTATAAGGTACCAGTATACAACGTTATACGTTATAGCGTCGTGCTACATAACGTTATACGTTATAACGTAATAGTATACAACGTTATACGTTATAACGTAATGCTACGTAACGTTATACGTTATAACGTAATAGTATACAACGTTATACGTTATAACGTAATGCTACATAACGTTATACGTTATAACGTAATAGTATACAACGTTATACGTTATAACGTAATGCTACATAACGTTATTCGTTATAAGGTACTAGTATACAACGTTATACGTTATAACGTCGTGCTACATAACGTTATACGTCATAACGTAATAGTATACAACGTTATACGTTATAACGTAATGCTACATAACGCTATACGTTATAACGTAATAGTATACAACGTTATACGTTATAACGTAATGCTACATAACGTTATACGTTATAACGTAATAGTATACAACGTTATACGTTATAACGTAATGCTACATAACGTTATACGTTATAACGTAATAGTATATAACGTTATACGATATAACGTAGTGCAACATAACGTTATACGTTATAACGTAATGCTCCATAACGTTATACGTTATAAGGTAATAGTATATAACGTTATACGATATAACGTAGTGCAACATAACGTTATACGTTATAACGTGGTGCTACATAACGTTATACGTTATAACGTAATGGTATACAACGTTATACGTTATAACGTAATAGTCTACAACGTTATACGTTATAACGTAATGCTACATAACGTTATACGTTATAACGTAATAGTATATAACGTTATACGATATAACGTAGTGCAACATAACGTTATACGTTATAACGTAGTGCTACATAACGTTATACGTCATAACGTAATAGTATACAACGTTATACGTTATAACGTAATGCTACATAACGTAATACGTTATAAGGTAACAGTAAATAACGTTATACGATATAACGTAGTGCAACATAACGTTATACGTTATAACGTAGTGCTACATAACGTTATACGTTATAACGTAATAGTATACAACGTTATACGTTATAACGTAATGCTACATAACGTTATACGCTATAACGTAATGCTCCATAACGTTATACGTTATAAGGTAAGCGTATATAACGTTATACGTTATGGCGTAATGCTACATAACATTATACGTTATAAGGTAATAGTATATAACGTTACACGTTATAACGTAGTGCTACATAACGTTATACGTTATAACGTAATAGTATAAAACGTTATACGTTATAACGTAATGCTACATAACATTATACGTTATAAGGTTATAGTATACGACGTTATATGTTATAGCGTAATGCTACATAACGTTATACGCTATAGCGTAATGCTACATACCGTTATACGTTATAAGGTAATAGTATATAACGGTATACGTTATAACGTAATGCTACATAACGTTATACGTTATAACGTAATGCTACATAACGTTATACGTTATAAGGTAATAGTATATAACGTATACCGTTATAAGGTAACAATATATAAAGAAATACGTTATAACGTAATGCTACATAACGTTATACGTTATAAGGTAAGCGTATATAACGTTATACGTTATGGCGTAATGCTACATAACATTATACGTTATAAGGTAATAGTATATTACGTTACACGTTATAACGTAGTGCTACATAACGTTATACGTTATAACGTAGTGCTACATAACGTTATACGTTATAACGTAATAGTATACAACGTTATACGTTATAACGTAATGCTACATAACGTTATACGTTATAACGTAATGCTCCATAACGTTATACGTTATAACGTAATAGTATACGACGTTATATGTTGTAGCGTAATGCTACATAACGTTATACGCTATAGCGTAATGCTACATAACGTTATACTTTATAAGGTAATAGTATATAACGGTATACGTTATAACGTAATGCTACATAACGTTATACGTTATAAGGTAATAGTATATAACGTTATACGTTATAACGTAGTGCTACATAACGTTATACGTTGTAACGTAATAGTATACAACGTTATACGTTATAACGTAATGCTACATAACGTTATACGTTATAAGGTAGTAGTATATAACGTATAACGTTATAAGGTAACAATATATATCGAAATACGTTATAACGTAATGCTACATAACGTTATACGTTATAAGGTAAGCGTATATAACGTTATACGTTATGGCGTAATGCTACATAACATTATACGTTATAAGGTAATAGTATATAACGTTATACGTTATAACGTAATGCTACATAACGTTATAAGTTATAAGGTAATAGTATATAACGTATAACGTTATATGGTAACAATATATAACGATATACGTTATAACGTAATGCTACATAACGTTATAAGATATCAGGTAACAGTATATAACGTTATACGTTATAACGTAATGCTGCATAACGTTATACGATATAAGGTAATAGTATATAACGATATACGTTATAACGTAGTGATACATAACGTTATACGTTATAAGGTAAGAGTATATAACGTTATACGTTATTACGTAATGCTACATAACGTTGTACGTTATAAGGTAATAGTATATAACGTTATACGTTATAACGTGGTGCTACATAACGTTATACGTTATAACGTAATAGTATACAACGTTATACGTTATTGCGTAATAGTCTACAACGTTATACGTTATAACGTAATGCTACATAACGTTATACGTTATAACGTAATAGTATATAACGTTATACGATATAACGTAGTGCAACATAACGTTATACGTTATAACGTAGTGCTACATAACGTTATACGCCATAACGTAATAGAATACAACGTTATACGTTATAACGTAATGCTACATAACGATATACGTTATAAGGTAATAGTATATAACGTTATACGTTATAACGTAATGCTACATAACGTAATACGTTATAAGGTAACAGTATATAACGTTATACGATATAACGTAGTGCAACATAACGTTATACGTTATACCGTAGTGCTACATAACGTTATACGTTATAACGTAATAGTATACAACGTTATACGTTATAACGTAATGCTACATAACGTTATACGCTATAACGTAATGCTCCATAACGTTATACGTTATAACGTAATAGTATACGACGTTATATGTTATAGCGTAATGCTACATAACGTTATACGCTATAGCGTAATGCTACATAACGTTATACGTTATAAGGTAATAGTATATAACGGTATACGTTATAACGTAATGCTACATAACGTTATACGTTATAACGTAATGCTACATAACTTTATACGTTATAAGGTAATAGTATATAACGTATACCGTTATAAGGTAACAATATATAACGAAAAACGTTATAACGTAATGCTACATAACGTTATACGTTATAAGGTAATAGTATACCACGTTATACGTTATAACGTAATGCTACATAACGTTATACGTTATAACGAAATAGTATACAACGTTATACGTTATAACGTAATGCTACATAACGTTATACTATATAACGTAATAGTATACAACGTTATACGTTATAACGTAATGCTACATAACGTTATACGTTATAACGTAATAGTATACAACGAAATACGTTATAACGAAATGCTACATAACGTAATACGTTATAAGGTAACAGTACATAGCGTTATACGATATAACGTAGTGCTACATAACGTTATACGTTATAACGTGGTGCTACATAACGTTATACGTTATAACGACGTGCTACATAACGTTATACGTTATAACGTAATAGTATACAACGTTATACGTTATAACGTAATGCTACATATCGTTATACGTTATAACGTAATAGTATGCAACGTTATACGTTATAACGTAATGCTACATAACGTTATACGTTATAACGTAATAGTACACAACGTTATACGTTATAACGTAATGCTACATAACGTTATACGTTATAACGTAATAGTATACAACGTTATACGTTATAACGTAATGCTACATAACGTTATACGTTATAACGTAATGCTACATAACGTTATACGTTATAACGTAATAGTATACAACGTTATACGTTATAACGTAATGCTACATAACGTTATACGTTATAAGGTAATAGTATACAACGTTATATGTTATAGCATAATGCTACATAACGTTATACGTTATAACGTCGTGCTAGATAACGTTATACGTTATAACGTAATAGTATACAACGTTATACGTTATAGCGTAATGCTACATAACGTTATACGTTATAACGTAATAGTATACAACGTTATACGTTATAACGTAATGCTACATATCGTTATACGTTATAACGTAATAGTATGCAACGTTATACGTTATAACGTAATGCTACATAACGTTATACGTTATAACGACGTGCTACATAACGTTATACGTTATAACGTAATAGTATACAACGTTATACGTTATAACGTCGTGCTACATAACGTTATACGTTATAACGTAATAGTATACAACGTTATACGTTACAACGTAATGCTACATAACGTTATACGTTATAACGTAATAGTATACAACGTTATACGTTATAACGTAATGCTACATAACGTTATACGTTATAACGTAATAGTATACAACGTTATACGTTATAAGGTAATGCTACATAACGTTATACGTTATAAGGTAATAGTATACCACGTTATACGTTATAGCGTAATGCTACATAACGTTATACGTTATAACGAAATACTATACAACGTTATACGTTATAACGTAATGCTACATAACGTTATACGTTATAACGTAATAGTGTACAACGTTATACGTCATAACGTAATGCTACATATCGTTATACGTTATAACGTAATAGTATACAACGTTATACGTTATAACGTAGTAGTATACAACGAAATACGTTATAACGTAATGCTACATAACGTTATACGTTATAAGGTAATAGTATATAACGTTATACGTTATAGCGTAATGCTACATAACGTTATACGTTATAAGGTAATAGTACATAACGTTATACGTTACAACGTAATGCTACATAACGTAATACGTTATAAGGTAACAGTACATAGCGTTATACGATATAACGTAGTGCTACATAACGTTATACGTTATAACGTGGTACTACATAACGTTATACGTTATAACGTAACAGTATACAACGTTATACGTTATAACGTAATGCTATCTAACGTTATACGTTATAACGTAATAGTATACAACGTTATACGTTATAACGTAATGCTACATATCGTTATACGTTATAACGTAATAGTATACAACGTTATACGTTATAACGTAATGCTACATAACGTTATACGTTATAACGTAATAGTATACAACGTTATACGTTATAACGTAATGCTACATAACATTATACGTTATAAGGTTATAGTATACAACGTTATATGTTATAGCATAATGCTACATAACGTTATACGTTATAACGTAATGCTACATAACGGTATACGTTATAAGGTAGTAGTATACAACGTTATACGTTATAACGTAATGCTACATAACGTTATACGTTATAACGTACTAGTATACAACGTTATACGTTATAACGTAATGCTACATAACATTATACGTTATAACGTAGTGCAACATAACGTTATACGTTATAACGTAGTGCTACATAACGTTATACGTTATAACGTAATAGTATACAACGTTATACGTTATAGCGTAATGCTACATAACGTTATACGTTATAACGTAATAGTATACAACGTTATACGTTATAACGTAATGCTACATATCGTTATACGTTATAACGTAATAGTATGCAACGTTATACGTTATAACGTAATGCTACATAACGTTATACGTTATAACGTAATAGTATACAACGTTATACGTTATAACGTAATGCTACATATCGTTATACGTTATAACGTAATAGTATACAACGTTATACGTTATAACGTAATGCTACATAACGTTATACGTTATAACGTAATAGTATACAACGTTATACGTTATAACGTAATGCTACATAACGTTATACGTTATAACGTAATAGTACACAACGTTATACGTTATAACGTAATGCTACATAACGTTATACGTTATAACGTAATGCTACATAACGTTATACGTTATAACGTAATAGTATACAACGTTATACGTTATAACGTAATGCTACATAACGTTATACGTTATAAGGTAATAGTATACAACGTTATATGTTATAGCATAATGCTACATAACGTTATACGTTATAACGTCGTGCTAGATAACGTTATACGTTATAACGTAATAGTATACAACGTTATACGTTATAGCGTAATGCTACATAACGTTATACGTTATAACGTAATAGTATACAACGTTATACGTTATAACGTAATGCTACATATCGTTATACGTTATAACGTAATAGTATGCAACGTTATACGTTATAACGTAATGCTACATAACGTTATACGTTATAACGTAATAGTATACAACGTTATACGTTATAACGTAATGCTACATATCGTTATACGTTATAACGTAATAGTATACAACGTTATACGTTATAACGTAACGCTACATAACGTTATACGTTATAACGTAATAGTATACAACGTTATACGTTATAACGTAATGCTACATAACGTTATACGTTATAAGGTACCAGTATACAACGTTATACGTTATAGCGTCGTGCTACATAACGTTATACGTTATAACGTAATAGTATACAACGTTATACGTTATAACGTAATGCTACATAACGTTATACGTTATAACGTAATAGTATACAACGTTATACGTTAGAACGTAATGCTACATAACGTTATACGATATAAGGTATTAGTATATAACGATATACGTTATAACGTAGTGCTACATAACGTTATACGTTACAAGGTAAGAGTATATAACGTTATACGTTATTACGTAATGCTACATAACGTTGTACGTTATAAGGTAATAGTATATAACGTTATACGTTATAACGTAGTGCTACATAACGCTATACGTTATAACGTAATAGTATACAACGTTATACGTTATAACGTAATGCTACATAACGTTATACGTTATAACGTAATAGTATACAACGTTATAAGTTATAACGTAATGCTACATAACGTTATACGTTATAAGGTAATAGTATACCACGTTATACGTTATAACGTAATGCTACATAACGTAATACGTTATAAGGTAACAGTACATAGCGTTATACGATATAACGTAGTGCTACATAACGTTATACGTTATAACGTGGTGCTACATAACGTTATACGTTATAACGTCGTGCTACATAACGTTATACGTTATAACGTAATAGTATACAACGTTATACGTTATAACGTAATGCTACATAACGTTATACGTTATAAGGTAATAGTATACCACGTTATACGTTATAACGTAATGCTACATAACGTTATACGTTACAAGGTAACAGTACATAGCGTTATACGATATAACGTAGTGCTACATAACGTTATACGTTATAACGTAATAGTATACAACGTTATACGTTATAACGTAATGCTACATAACGTTATACGTTATAACGTAATAGTATACAACGTTATACGTTATAACGTCGTGCTACATAACGTTATACGTTATAACGTAATAGTATACAACGTTATACGTTATAACGTAATGCTACATAACGTTATACGTTATAACGTCGTGCTACATAACGTTATACGTTATAACGTAATAGTATACAACGTTATACGTTATAACGTAATGCTACATAACGTTATACGTTATAAGGTAATAGTATACCACGTTATACGTTATAACGTAATGCTACATAACGTTATACGTTATAACGTAATAGTATATAACGTTATACGTTTTAACGTCGTGCTACATAACGTTATACGTTATAACGTAATAGTATACAACGTTATACGTTATAACGTAATGCTACATAACGTTATACGTTATAACGTAATAGTATACAACGTTATACGTTATAACGTCGTGCTACATAACGTTATACGTTATAACGTAATAGTATACAACGTTATACGTTATAACGTAATGCTACATAACGTTATACGTTATAACGTAATAGTATACAACGTTATACGTTATAACGTAATGCTACATAACGTTATACGTTATAACGTAATAGTATACAACGTTATACGTTATAACGTAATGCTACATAACGTTATTCGTTATAAGGTAATAGTATACAACGTTATACGTTATAACGTAATGCTACATATCGTTATACGTTATAACGTAATAGTATACAACGTTATACGTTATAACGTAATGCTACATAACGTTATACGTTATAACGTAATGGTATACAACGTTATACGTTATAACGTAGTAGTATACAACGAAATACGTTATAACGTAATGCTACATAACGTTATACGTTATAAGGTAATAGTATATAACGTTATACGCTATAACGTAATGCTACATAACGTAATACGTTATAAGGTAACAGTACATAGCGTATTACGATATAACGTAGTGCTACATAACGTTATACGTTATAACGTGGTGCTACATAACGTTATACGTTATAACGTAATAGTATAGAACGTTATACGTTATAACGTAATGGTATACAACGTTATACGTTATGACGTAATAGTATACAACGAAATACGTTATAACGTAATGCTACATAACGTTATACGTTATAAGGTAATAGTATATAACGTTATACGTTATAGCGTAATGCTACATAACGTTATACGTTATAAGGTAATAGTATACAACGAAATACGTTATAACGTAATGCTACATAACGTTATACGTTATAAGGTAATAGTATATAACGTTATACGTTATAGCGTAATGCTACATAACGTTATACGTTATAAGGTAATAGTATATAACGTTATACGTTATAACGTAATGCTACATAACGTAATACGTTATAAGGTAACAGTACATAGCGTTATACGATATAACGTAGTGCTACATAACGTTATACGTTATAACGTGGTGCTACATAACGTTATACGTTATAACGTCGTGCTACATAAAGTTATACGTTATAACGTAATAGTATACAACGTTATACGTTATAACGTAATGCTACATAACGTTATAAGTTATAAGGTAATAGTATATAACGTATAACGTTATATGGTAACAATATATAACGATATACGTTATAACGTAATGCTACATAACGTTATAAGATATCAGGTAACAGTATATAACGTTATACGTTATAACGTAATGCTGCATAACGTTATACGATATAAGGTAATAGTATATAACGATATACGTTATAACGTAGTGATACATAACGTTATACGTTATAAGGTAAGAGTATATAACGTTATACGTTATTACGTAATGCTACATAACGTTGTACGTTATAAGGTAATAGTATATAACGTTATACGTTATAACGTGGTGCTACATAACGTTATACGTTATAACGTAATAGTATACAACGTTATACGTTATTGCGTAATAGTCTACAACGTTATACGTTATAACGTAATGCTACATAACGTTATACGTTATAACGTAATAGTATATAACGTTATACGATATAACGTAGTGCAACATAACGTTATACGTTATAACGTAGTGCTACATAACGTTATACGCCATAACGTAATAGAATACAACGTTATACGTTATAACGTAATGCTACATAACGATATACGTTATAAGGTAATAGTATATAACGTTATACGTTATAACGTAATGCTACATAACGTAATACGTTATAAGGTAACAGTATATAACGTTATACGATATAACGTAGTGCAACATAACGTTATACGTTATACCGTAGTGCTACATAACGTTATACGTTATAACGTAATAGTATACAACGTTATACGTTATAACGTAATGCTACATAACGTTATACGCTATAACGTAATGCTCCATAACGTTATACGTTATAACGTAATAGTATACGACGTTATATGTTATAGCGTAATGCTACATAACGTTATACGCTATAGCGTAATGCTACATAACGTTATACGTTATAAGGTAATAGTATATAACGGTATACGTTATAACGTAATGCTACATAACGTTATACGTTATAACGTAATGCTACATAACGTTATACGTTATAAGGTAATAGTATATAACGTTATACGTTATAACGTGGTGCTACATAACGTTATACGTTATAACGTAATAGTATACAACGTTATACGTTATTGCGTAATAGTCTACAACGTTATACGTTATAACGTAATGCTACATAACGTTATACGTTATAAGGTAATAGTATATAACGTTATACGCTATAACGTAATGCTACATAACGTAATACGTTATAAGGTAACAGTACATAGCGTATTACGATATAACGTAGTGCTACATAACGTTATACGTTATAACGTGGTGCTACATAACGTTATACGTTATAACGTAATAGTATAGAACGTTATACGTTATAACGTAATGGTATACAACGTTATACGTTATGACGTAATAGTATACAACGAAATACGTTATAACGTAATGCTACATAACGTTATACGTTATAAGGTAATAGTATATAACGTTATACGTTATAGCGTAATGCTACATAACGTTATACGTTATAAGGTAATAGTATACAACGAAATACGTTATAACGTAATGCTACATAACGTTATACGTTATAAGGTAATAGTATATAACGTTATACGTTATAGCGTAATGCTACATAACGTTATACGTTATAAGGTAATAGTATATAACGTTATACGTTATAACGTAATGCTACATAACGTAATACGTTATAAGGTAACAGTACATAGCGTTATACGATATAACGTAGTGCTACATAACGTTATACGTTATAACGTGGTGCTACATAACGTTATACGTTATAACGTCGTGCTACATAAAGTTATACGTTATAACGTAATAGTATACAACGTTATACGTTATAACGTAATGCTACATAACGTTATAAGTTATAAGGTAATAGTATATAACGTATAACGTTATATGGTAACAATATATAACGATATACGTTATAACGTAATGCTACATAACGTTATAAGATATCAGGTAACAGTATATAACGTTATACGTTATAACGTAATGCTGCATAACGTTATACGATATAAGGTAATAGTATATAACGATATACGTTATAACGTAGTGATACATAACGTTATACGTTATAAGGTAAGAGTATATAACGTTATACGTTATTACGTAATGCTACATAACGTTGTACGTTATAAGGTAATAGTATATAACGTTATACGTTATAACGTGGTGCTACATAACGTTATACGTTATAACGTAATAGTATACAACGTTATACGTTATTGCGTAATAGTCTACAACGTTATACGTTATAACGTAATGCTACATAACGTTATACGTTATAACGTAATAGTATATAACGTTATACGATATAACGTAGTGCAACATAACGTTATACGTTATAACGTAGTGCTACATAACGTTATACGCCATAACGTAATAGAATACAACGTTATACGTTATAACGTAATGCTACATAACGATATACGTTATAAGGTAATAGTATATAACGTTATACGTTATAACGTAATGCTACATAACGTAATACGTTATAAGGTAACAGTATATAACGTTATACGATATAACGTAGTGCAACATAACGTTATACGTTATACCGTAGTGCTACATAACGTTATACGTTATAACGTAATAGTATACAACGTTATACGTTATAACGTAATGCTACATAACGTTATACGCTATAACGTAATGCTCCATAACGTTATACGTTATAACGTAATAGTATACGACGTTATATGTTATAGCGTAATGCTACATAACGTTATACGCTATAGCGTAATGCTACATAACGTTATACGTTATAAGGTAATAGTATATAACGGTATACGTTATAACGTAATGCTACATAACGTTATACGTTATAACGTAATGCTACATAACGTTATACGTTATAAGGTAATAGTATATAACGTATACCGTTATAAGGTAACAATATATAACGAAAAACGTTATAACGTAATGCTACATAACGTTATACGTTATAAGGTAATAGTATACCACGTTATACGTTATAACGTAATGCTACATAACGTTATACGTTATAACGAAATAGTATACAACGTTATACGTTATAACGTAATGCTACATAACGTTATACTATATAACGTAATAGTATACAACGTTATACGTTATAACGTAATGCTACATAACGTTATACGTTATAACGTAATAGTATACAACGAAATACGTTATAACGAAATGCTACATAACGTAATACGTTATAAGGTAACAGTACATAGCGTTATACGATATAACGTAGTGCTACATAACGTTATACGTTATAACGTGGTGCTACATAACGTTATACGTTATAACGACGTGCTACATAACGTTATACGTTATAACGTAATAGTATACAACGTTATACGTTATAACGTAATGCTACATATCGTTATACGTTATAACGTAATAGTATGCAACGTTATACGTTATAACGTAATAGTACACAACGTTATACGTTATAACGTAATGCTACATAACGTTATACGTTATAACGTAATAGTATACAACGTTATACGTTATAACGTAATGCTACATAACGTTATACGTTATAACGTAATGCTACATAACGTTATACGTTATAACGTAATAGTATACAACGTTATACGTTATAACGTAATGCTACATAACGTTATACGTTATAAGGTAATAGTATACAACGTTATATGTTATAGCATAATGCTACATAACGTTATACGTTATAACGTCGTGCTAGATAACGTTATACGTTATAACGTAATAGTATACAACGTTATACGTTATAGCGTAATGCTACATAACGTTATACGTTATAACGTAATAGTATACAACGTTATACGTTATAACGTAATGCTACATATCGTTATACGTTATAACGTAATAGTATGCAACGTTATACGTTATAACGTAATGCTACATAACGTTATACGTTATAACGACGTGCTACATAACGTTATACGTTATAACGTAATAGTATACAACGTTATACGTTATAACGTCGTGCTACATAACGTTATACGTTATAACGTAATAGTATACAACGTTATACGTTACAACGTAATGCTACATAACGTTATACGTTATAACGTAATAGTATACAACGTTATACGTTATAACGTAATGCTACATAACGTTATACGTTATAACGTAATAGTATACAACGTTATACGTTATAAGGTAATGCTACATAACGTTATACGTTATAAGGTAATAGTATACCACGTTATACGTTATAGCGTAATGCTACATAACGTTATACGTTATAACGAAATACTATACAACGTTATACGTTATAACGTAATGCTACATAACGTTATACGTTATAACGTAATAGTGTACAACGTTATACGTCATAACGTAATGCTACATATCGTTATACGTTATAACGTAATAGTATACAACGTTATACGTTATAACGTAATAGTATACAACGTTATACGTTACAACGTAATGCTACATAACGTTATACGTTATAACGTAATAGTATACAACGTTATACGTTATAACGTAATGCTACATAACGTTATACGTTATAACGTAATAGTATACAACGTTATACGTTATAAGGTAATGCTACATAACGTTATACGTTATAAGGTAATAGTATACCACGTTATACGTTATAACGTAATGCTACATATCGTTATACGTTATAACGTAATAGTATGCAACGTTATACGTTATAACGTAATGCTACATAACGTTATACGTTATAACGTAATAGTATACAACGTTATACGTTATAACGTAATGCTACATAACGTTATACGTTATAACGTAATAGTACACAACGTTATACGTTATAACGTAATGCTACATAACGTTATACGTTATAACGTAATGCTACATAACGTTATACGTTATAACGTAATAGTATACAACGTTATACGTTATAACGTAATGCTACATAACGTTATACGTTATAAGGTAATAGTATACAACGTTATATGTTATAGCATAATGCTACATAACGTTATACGTTATAACGTCGTGCTAGATAACGTTATACGTTATAACGTAATAGTATACAACGTTATACGTTATAGCGTAATGCTACATAACGTTATACGTTATAACGTAATAGTATACAACGTTATACGTTATAACGTAATGCTACATATCGTTATACGTTATAACGTAATAGTATGCAACGTTATACGTTATAACGTAATGCTACATAACGTTATACGTTATAACGTAATAGTATACAACGTTATACGTTATAACGTAATGCTACATATCGTTATACGTTATAACGTAATAGTATACAACGTTATACGTTATAACGTAACGCTACATAACGTTATACGTTATAACGTAATAGTATACAACGTTATACGTTATAACGTAATGCTACATAACGTTATACGTTATAAGGTACCAGTATACAACGTTATACGTTATAGCGTCGTGCTACATAACGTTATACGTTATAACGTAATAGTATACAACGTTATACGTTATAACGTAATGCTACATAACGTTATACGTTATAACGTAATAGTATACAACGTTATACGTTAGAACGTAATGCTACATAACGTTATACGATATAAGGTATTAGTATATAACGATATACGTTATAACGTAGTGCTACATAACGTTATACGTTACAAGGTAAGAGTATATAACGTTATACGTTATTACGTAATGCTACATAACGTTGTACGTTATAAGGTAATAGTATATAACGTTATACGTTATAACGTAGTGCTACATAACGCTATACGTTATAACGTAATAGTATACAACGTTATACGTTATAACGTAATGCTACATAACGTTATACGTTATAACGTAATAGTATACAACGTTATAAGTTATAACGTAATGCTACATAACGTTATACGTTATAAGGTAATAGTATACCACGTTATACGTTATAACGTAATGCTACATAACGTAATACGTTATAAGGTAACAGTACATAGCGTTATACGATATAACGTAGTGCTACATAACGTTATACGTTATAACGTGGTGCTACATAACGTTATACGTTATAACGTCGTGCTACATAACGTTATACGTTATAACGTAATGCTACATAACGTTATACGTTATAAGGTAATAGTATACCACGTTATACGTTATAACGTAATGCTACATAACGTTATACGTTACAAGGTAACAGTACATAGCGTTATACGATATAACGTAGTGCTACATAACGTTATACGTTATAACGTAATAGTATACAACGTTATACGTTATAACGTAATGCTACATAACGTTATACGTTATAACGTAATAGTATACAACGTTATACGTTATAACGTCGTGCTACATAACGTTATACGTTATAACGTAATAGTATACAACGTTATACGTTATAACGTAATGCTACATAACGTTATACGTTATAACGTCGTGCTACATAACGTTATACGTTATAACGTAATAGTATACAACGTTATACGTTATAACGTAATGCTACATAACGTTATACGTTATAAGGTAATAGTATACCACGTTATACGTTATAACGTAATGCTACATAACGTTATACGTTATAACGTAATAGTATATAACGTTATACGTTTTAACGTCGTGCTACATAACGTTATAAGTTATAACGTAATAGTATACAACGTTATACGTTATAACGTAATGCTACATAACGTTATACGTTATAACGTAATAGTATACAACGTTATACGTTATAACGTCGTGCTACATAACGTTATACGTTATAACGTAATAGTATACAACGTTATACGTTATAACGTAATGCTACATAACGTTATACGTTATAACGTAATAGTATACAACGTTATACGTTATAACGTAATGCTACATAACGTTATACGTTATAACGTAATAGTATACAACGTTATACGTTATAACGTAATGCTACATAACGTTATTCGTTATAAGGTAATAGTATACAACGTTATACGTTATAACGTAATGCTACATATCGTTATACGTTATAACGTAATAGTATACAACGTTATACGTTATAACGTAATGCTACATAACGTTATACGTTATAACGTAATGGTATACAACGTTATACGTTATAACGTAGTAGTATACAACGAAATACGTTATAACGTAATGCTACATAACGTTATACGTTATAAGGTAATAGTATATAACGTTATACGCTATAACGTAATGCTACATAACGTAATACGTTATAAGGTAACAGTACATAGCGTATTACGATATAACGTAGTGCTACATAACGTTATACGTTATAACGTGGTGCTACATAACGTTATACGTTATAACGTAATAGTATAGAACGTTATACGTTATAACGTAATGGTATACAACGTTATACGTTATGACGTAATAGTATACAACGAAATACGTTATAACGTAATGCTACATAACGTTATACGTTATAAGGTAATAGTATATAACGTTATACGTTATAGCGTAATGCTACATAACGTTATACGTTATAAGGTAATAGTATACAACGAAATACGTTATAACGTAATGCTACATAACGTTATACGTTATAAGGTAATAGTATATAACGTTATACGTTATAGCGTAATGCTACATAACGTTATACGTTATAAGGTAATAGTATATAACGTTATACGTTATAACGTAATGCTACATAACGTAATACGTTATAAGGTAACAGTACATAGCGTTATACGATATAACGTAGTGCTACATAACGTTATACGTTATAACGTGGTGCTACATAACGTTATACGTTATAACGTCGTGCTACATAAAGTTATACGTTATAACGTAATAGTATACAACGTTATACGTTATAACGTAATGCTACATAACGTTATAAGTTATAAGGTAATAGTATATAACGTATAACGTTATATGGTAACAATATATAACGATATACGTTATAACGTAATGCTACATAACGTTATAAGATATCAGGTAACAGTATATAACGTTATACGTTATAACGTAATGCTGCATAACGTTATACGATATAAGGTAATAGTATATAACGATATACGTTATAACGTAGTGATACATAACGTTATACGTTATAAGGTAAGAGTATATAACGTTATACGTTATTACGTAATGCTACATAACGTTGTACGTTATAAGGTAATAGTATATAACGTTATACGTTATAACGTGGTGCTACATAACGTTATACGTTATAACGTAATAGTATACAACGTTATACGTTATTGCGTAATAGTCTACAACGTTATACGTTATAACGTAATGCTACATAACGTTATACGTTATAACGTAATAGTATATAACGTTATACGATATAACGTAGTGCAACATAACGTTATACGTTATAACGTAGTGCTACATAACGTTATACGCCATAACGTAATAGAATACAACGTTATACGTTATAACGTAATGCTACATAACGATATACGTTATAAGGTAATAGTATATAACGTTATACGTTATAACGTAATGCTACATAACGTAATACGTTATAAGGTAACAGTATATAACGTTATACGATATAACGTAGTGCAACATAACGTTATACGTTATACCGTAGTGCTACATAACGTTATACGTTATAACGTAATAGTATACAACGTTATACGTTATAACGTAATGCTACATAACGTTATACGCTATAACGTAATGCTCCATAACGTTATACGTTATAACGTAATAGTATACGACGTTATATGTTATAGCGTAATGCTACATAACGTTATACGCTATAGCGTAATGCTACATAACGTTATACGTTATAAGGTAATAGTATATAACGGTATACGTTATAACGTAATGCTACATAACGTTATACGTTATAACGTAATGCTACATAACGTTATACGTTATAAGGTAATAGTATATAACGTTATACGTTATAACGTGGTGCTACATAACGTTATACGTTATAACGTAATAGTATACAACGTTATACGTTATTGCGTAATAGTCTACAACGTTATACGTTATAACGTAATGCTACATAACGTTATACGTTATAAGGTAATAGTATATAACGTTATACGCTATAACGTAATGCTACATAACGTAATACGTTATAAGGTAACAGTACATAGCGTATTACGATATAACGTAGTGCTACATAACGTTATACGTTATAACGTGGTGCTACATAACGTTATACGTTATAACGTAATAGTATAGAACGTTATACGTTATAACGTAATGGTATACAACGTTATACGTTATGACGTAATAGTATACAACGAAATACGTTATAACGTAATGCTACATAACGTTATACGTTATAAGGTAATAGTATATAACGTTATACGTTATAGCGTAATGCTACATAACGTTATACGTTATAAGGTAATAGTATACAACGAAATACGTTATAACGTAATGCTACATAACGTTATACGTTATAAGGTAATAGTATATAACGTTATACGTTATAGCGTAATGCTACATAACGTTATACGTTATAAGGTAATAGTATATAACGTTATACGTTATAACGTAATGCTACATAACGTAATACGTTATAAGGTAACAGTACATAGCGTTATACGATATAACGTAGTGCTACATAACGTTATACGTTATAACGTGGTGCTACATAACGTTATACGTTATAACGTCGTGCTACATAAAGTTATACGTTATAACGTAATAGTATACAACGTTATACGTTATAACGTAATGCTACATAACGTTATAAGTTATAAGGTAATAGTATATAACGTATAACGTTATATGGTAACAATATATAACGATATACGTTATAACGTAATGCTACATAACGTTATAAGATATCAGGTAACAGTATATAACGTTATACGTTATAACGTAATGCTGCATAACGTTATACGATATAAGGTAATAGTATATAACGATATACGTTATAACGTAGTGATACATAACGTTATACGTTATAAGGTAAGAGTATATAACGTTATACGTTATTACGTAATGCTACATAACGTTGTACGTTATAAGGTAATAGTATATAACGTTATACGTTATAACGTGGTGCTACATAACGTTATACGTTATAACGTAATAGTATACAACGTTATACGTTATTGCGTAATAGTCTACAACGTTATACGTTATAACGTAATGCTACATATCGTTATACGTTATAACGTAATAGTATACAACGTTATACGTTATAACGTAATGCTACATAACGTTATACGTTATAACGTAATGGTATACAACGTTATACGTTATAACGTAGTAGTATACAACGAAATACGTTATAACGTAATGCTACATAACGTTATACGTTATAAGGTAATAGTATATAACGTTATACGCTATAACGTAATGCTACATAACGTAATACGTTATAAGGTAACAGTACATAGCGTATTACGATATAACGTAGTGCTACATAACGTTATACGTTATAACGTGGTGCTACATAACGTTATACGTTATAACGTAATAGTATAGAACGTTATACGTTATAACGTAATGGTATACAACGTTATACGTTATGACGTAATAGTATACAACGAAATACGTTATAACGTAATGCTACATAACGTTATACGTTATAAGGTAATAGTATATAACGTTATACGTTATAGCGTAATGCTACATAACGTTATACGTTATAAGGTAATAGTATACAACGAAATACGTTATAACGTAATGCTACATAACGTTATACGTTATAAGGTAATAGTATATAACGTTATACGTTATAGCGTAATGCTACATAACGTTATACGTTATAAGGTAATAGTATATAACGTTATACGTTATAACGTAATGCTACATAACGTAATACGTTATAAGGTAACAGTACATAGCGTTATACGATATAACGTAGTGCTACATAACGTTATACGTTATAACGTGGTGCTACATAACGTTATACGTTATAACGTCGTGCTACATAAAGTTATACGTTATAACGTAATAGTATACAACGTTATACGTTATAACGTAATGCTACATAACGTTATAAGTTATAAGGTAATAGTATATAACGTATAACGTTATATGGTAACAATATATAACGATATACGTTATAACGTAATGCTACATAACGTTATAAGATATCAGGTAACAGTATATAACGTTATACGTTATAACGTAATGCTGCATAACGTTATACGATATAAGGTAATAGTATATAACGATATACGTTATAACGTAGTGATACATAACGTTATACGTTATAAGGTAAGAGTATATAACGTTATACGTTATTACGTAATGCTACATAACGTTGTACGTTATAAGGTAATAGTATATAACGTTATACGTTATAACGTGGTGCTACATAACGTTATACGTTATAACGTAATAGTATACAACGTTATACGTTATTGCGTAATAGTCTACAACGTTATACGTTATAACGTAATGCTACATAACGTTATACGTTATAACGTAATAGTATATAACGTTATACGATATAACGTAGTGCAACATAACGTTATACGTTATAACGTAGTGCTACATAACGTTATACGCCATAACGTAATAGAATACAACGTTATACGTTATAACGTAATGCTACATAACGATATACGTTATAAGGTAATAGTATATAACGTTATACGTTATAACGTAATGCTACATAACGTAATACGTTATAAGGTAACAGTATATAACGTTATACGATATAACGTAGTGCAACATAACGTTATACGTTATACCGTAGTGCTACATAACGTTATACGTTATAACGTAATAGTATACAACGTTATACGTTATAACGTAATGCTACATAACGTTATACGCTATAACGTAATGCTCCATAACGTTATACGTTATAACGTAATAGTATACGACGTTATATGTTATAGCGTAATGCTACATAACGTTATACGCTATAGCGTAATGCTACATAACGTTATACGTTATAAGGTAATAGTATATAACGGTATACGTTATAACGTAATGCTACATAACGTTATACGTTATAACGTAATGCTACATAACGTTATACGTTATAAGGTAATAGTATATAACGTTATACGTTATAACGTGGTGCTACATAACGTTATACGTTATAACGTAATAGTATACAACGTTATACGTTATTGCGTAATAGTCTACAACGTTATACGTTATAACGTAATGCTACATAACGTTATACGTTATAAGGTAATAGTATATAACGTTATACGCTATAACGTAATGCTACATAACGTAATACGTTATAAGGTAACAGTACATAGCGTATTACGATATAACGTAGTGCTACATAACGTTATACGTTATAACGTGGTGCTACATAACGTTATACGTTATAACGTAATAGTATAGAACGTTATACGTTATAACGTAATGGTATACAACGTTATACGTTATGACGTAATAGTATACAACGAAATACGTTATAACGTAATGCTACATAACGTTATACGTTATAAGGTAATAGTATATAACGTTATACGTTATAGCGTAATGCTACATAACGTTATACGTTATAAGGTAATAGTATACAACGAAATACGTTATAACGTAATGCTACATAACGTTATACGTTATAAGGTAATAGTATATAACGTTATACGTTATAGCGTAATGCTACATAACGTTATACGTTATAAGGTAATAGTATATAACGTTATACGTTATAACGTAATGCTACATAACGTAATACGTTATAAGGTAACAGTACATAGCGTTATACGATATAACGTAGTGCTACATAACGTTATACGTTATAACGTGGTGCTACATAACGTTATACGTTATAACGTCGTGCTACATAAAGTTATACGTTATAACGTAATAGTATACAACGTTATACGTTATAACGTAATGCTACATAACGTTATAAGTTATAAGGTAATAGTATATAACGTATAACGTTATATGGTAACAATATATAACGATATACGTTATAACGTAATGCTACATAACGTTATAAGATATCAGGTAACAGTATATAACGTTATACGTTATAACGTAATGCTGCATAACGTTATACGATATAAGGTAATAGTATATAACGATATACGTTATAACGTAGTGATACATAACGTTATACGTTATAAGGTAAGAGTATATAACGTTATACGTTATTACGTAATGCTACATAACGTTGTACGTTATAAGGTAATAGTATATAACGTTATACGTTATAACGTGGTGCTACATAACGTTATACGTTATAACGTAATAGTATACAACGTTATACGTTATTGCGTAATAGTCTACAACGTTATACGTTATAACGTAATGCTACATAACGTTATACGTTATAACGTAATAGTATATAACGTTATACGATATAACGTAGTGCAACATAACGTTATACGTTATAACGTAGTGCTACATAACGTTATACGCCATAACGTAATAGAATACAACGTTATACGTTATAACGTAATGCTACATAACGATATACGTTATAAGGTAATAGTATATAACGTTATACGTTATAACGTAATGCTACATAACGTAATACGTTATAAGGTAACAGTATATAACGTTATACGATATAACGTAGTGCAACATAACGTTATACGTTATACCGTAGTGCTACATAACGTTATACGTTATAACGTAATAGTATACAACGTTATACGTTATAACGTAATGCTACATAACGTTATACGCTATAACGTAATGCTCCATAACGTTATACGTTATAACGTAATAGTATACGACGTTATATGTTATAGCGTAATGCTACATAACGTTATACGCTATAGCGTAATGCTACATAACGTTATACGTTATAAGGTAATAGTATATAACGGTATACGTTATAACGTAATGCTACATAACGTTATACGTTATAACGTAATGCTACATAACGTTATACGTTATAAGGTAATAGTATATAACGTATACCGTTATAAGGTAACAATATATAACGAAAAACGTTATAACGTAATGCTACATAACGTTATACGTTATAAGGTAATAGTATACCACGTTATACGTTATAACGTAATGCTACATAACGTTATACGTTATAACGAAATAGTATACAACGTTATACGTTATAACGTAATGCTACATAACGTTATACTATATAACGTAATAGTATACAACGTTATACGTTATAACGTAATGCTACATAACGTTATACGTTATAACGTAATAGTATACAACGAAATACGTTATAACGAAATGCTACATAACGTAATACGTTATAAGGTAACAGTACATAGCGTTATACGATATAACGTAGTGCTACATAACGTTATACGTTATAACGTGGTGCTACATAACGTTATACGTTATAACGACGTGCTACATAACGTTATACGTTATAACGTAATAGTATACAACGTTATACGTTATAACGTAATGCTACATATCGTTATACGTTATAACGTAATAGTATGCAACGTTATACGTTATAACGTAATAGTACACAACGTTATACGTTATAACGTAATGCTACATAACGTTATACGTTATAACGTAATAGTATACAACGTTATACGTTATAACGTAATGCTACATAACGTTATACGTTATAACGTAATGCTACATAACGTTATACGTTATAACGTAATAGTATACAACGTTATACGTTATAACGTAATGCTACATAACGTTATACGTTATAAGGTAATAGTATACAACGTTATATGTTATAGCATAATGCTACATAACGTTATACGTTATAACGTCGTGCTAGATAACGTTATACGTTATAACGTAATAGTATACAACGTTATACGTTATAGCGTAATGCTACATAACGTTATACGTTATAACGTAATAGTATACAACGTTATACGTTATAACGTAATGCTACATATCGTTATACGTTATAACGTAATAGTATGCAACGTTATACGTTATAACGTAATGCTACATAACGTTATACGTTATAACGACGTGCTACATAACGTTATACGTTATAACGTAATAGTATACAACGTTATACGTTATAACGTCGTGCTACATAACGTTATACGTTATAACGTAATAGTATACAACGTTATACGTTACAACGTAATGCTACATAACGTTATACGTTATAACGTAATAGTATACAACGTTATACGTTATAACGTAATGCTACATAACGTTATACGTTATAACGTAATAGTATACAACGTTATACGTTATAAGGTAATGCTACATAACGTTATACGTTATAAGGTAATAGTATACCACGTTATACGTTATAGCGTAATGCTACATAACGTTATACGTTATAACGAAATACTATACAACGTTATACGTTATAACGTAATGCTACATAACGTTATACGTTATAACGTAATAGTGTACAACGTTATACGTCATAACGTAATGCTACATATCGTTATACGTTATAACGTAATAGTATACAACGTTATACGTTATAACGTAGTAGTATACAACGAAATACGTTATAACGTAATGCTACATAACGTTATACGTTATAAGGTAATAGTATATAACGTTATACGTTATAGCGTAATGCTACATAACGTTATACGTTATAAGGTAATAGTACATAACGTTATACGTTACAACGTAATGCTACATAACGTAATACGTTATAAGGTAACAGTACATAGCGTTATACGATATAACGTAGTGCTACATAACGTTATACGTTATAACGTGGTGCTACATAACGTTATACGTTATAACGTAACAGTATACAACGTTATACGTTATAACGTAATGCTATCTAACGTTATACGTTATAACGTAATAGTATACAACGTTATACGTTATAACGTAATGCTACATATCGTTATACGTTATAACGTAATAGTATACAACGTTATACGTTATAACGTAATGCTACATAACGTTATACGTTATAACGTAATAGTATACAACGTTATACGTTATAACGTAATGCTACATAACATTATACGTTATAAGGTTATAGTATACAACGTTATATGTTATAGCATAATGCTACATAACGTTATACGTTATAACGTAATGCTACATAACGGTATACGTTATAAGGTAGTAGTATACAACGTTATACGTTATAACGTAATGCTACATAACGTTATACGTTATAACGTACTAGTATACAACGTTATACGTTATAACGTAATGCTACATAACATTATACGTTATAACGTAGTGCAACATAACGTTATACGTTATAACGTAGTGCTACATAACGTTATACGTTATAACGTAATAGTATACAACGTTATACGTTATAGCGTAATGCTACATAACGTTATACGTTATAACGTAATAGTATACAACGTTATACGTTATAACGTAATGCTACATATCGTTATACGTTATAACGTAATAGTATGCAACGTTATACGTTATAACGTAATGCTACATAACGTTATACGTTATAACGTAATAGTATACAACGTTATACGTTATAACGTAATGCTACATATCGTTATACGTTATAACGTAATAGTATACAACGTTATACGTTATAACGTAATGCTACATAACGTTATACGTTATAACGTAATAGTATACAACGTTATACGTTATAACGTAATGCTACATAACGTTATACGTTATAACGTAATAGTACACAACGTTATACGTTATAACGTAATGCTACATAACGTTATACGTTATAACGTAATGCTACATAACGTTATACGTTATAACGTAATAGTATACAACGTTATACGTTATAACGTAATGCTACATAACGTTATACGTTATAAGGTAATAGTATACAACGTTATATGTTATAGCATAATGCTACATAACGTTATACGTTATAACGTCGTGCTAGATAACGTTATACGTTATAACGTAATAGTATACAACGTTATACGTTATAGCGTAATGCTACATAACGTTATACGTTATAACGTAATAGTATACAACGTTATACGTTATAACGTAATGCTACATATCGTTATACGTTATAACGTAATAGTATGCAACGTTATACGTTATAACGTAATGCTACATAACGTTATACGTTATAACGTAATAGTATACAACGTTATACGTTATAACGTAATGCTACATATCGTTATACGTTATAACGTAATAGTATACAACGTTATACGTTATAACGTAACGCTACATAACGTTATACGTTATAACGTAATAGTATACAACGTTATACGTTATAACGTAATGCTACATAACGTTATACGTTATAAGGTACCAGTATACAACGTTATACGTTATAGCGTCGTGCTACATAACGTTATACGTTATAACGTAATAGTATACAACGTTATACGTTATAACGTAATGCTACATAACGTTATACGTTATAACGTAATAGTATACAACGTTATACGTTAGAACGAAATGCTACATAACGTTATACGATATAAGGTATTAGTATATAACGATATACGTTATAACGTAGTGCTACATAACGTTATACGTTACAAGGTAAGAGTATATAACGTTATACGTTATTACGTAATGCTACATAACGTTGTACGTTATAAGGTAATAGTATATAACGTTATACGTTATAACGTAGTGCTACATAACGCTATACGTTATAACGTAATAGTATACAACGTTATACGTTATAACGTAATGCTACATAACGTTATACGTTATAACGTAATAGTATACAACGTTATAAGTTATAACGTAATGCTACATAACGTTATACGTTATAAGGTAATAGTATACCACGTTATACGTTATAACGTAATGCTACATAACGTAATACGTTATAAGGTAACAGTACATAGCGTTATACGATATAACGTAGTGCTACATAACGTTATACGTTATAACGTGGTGCTACATAACGTTATACGTTATAACGTCGTGCTACATAACGTTATACGTTATAACGTAATAGTATACAACGTTATACGTTATAACGTAATGCTACATAACGTTATACGTTATAAGGTAATAGTATACCACGTTATACGTTATAACGTAATGCTACATAACGTTATACGTTACAAGGTAACAGTACATAGCGTTATACGATATAACGTAGTGCTACATAACGTTATACGTTATAACGTAATAGTATACAACGTTATACGTTATAACGTAATGCTACATAACGTTATACGTTATAACGTAATAGTATACAACGTTATACGTTATAACGTCGTGCTACATAACGTTATACGTTATAACGTAATAGTATACAACGTTATACGTTATAACGTAATGCTACATAACGTTATACGTTATAACGTCGTGCTACATAACGTTATACGTTATAACGTAATAGTATACAACGTTATACGTTATAACGTAATGCTACATAACGTTATACGTTATAAGGTAATAGTATACCACGTTATACGTTATAACGTAATGCTACATAACGTTATACGTTATAACGTAATAGTATATAACGTTATACGTTTTAACGTCGTGCTACATAACGTTATACGTTATAACGTAATAGTATACAACGTTATACGTTATAACGTAATGCTACATAACGTTATACGTTATAACGTAATAGTATACAACGTTATACGTTATAACGTCGTGCTACATAACGTTATACGTTATAACGTAATAGTATACAACGTTATACGTTATAACGTAATGCTACATAACGTTATACGTTATAACGTAATAGTATACAACGTTATACGTTATAACGTAATGCTACATAACGTTATACGTTATAACGTAATAGTATACAACGTTATACGTTATAACGTAATGCTACATAACGTTATTCGTTATAAGGTAATAGTATACAACGTTATACGTTATAACGTAATGCTACATAACGTTATACGTTATAACGTAATAGTATACAACGTTATACGTTATAACGTAATGCTACATAACGTTATACGTTATAACGTAGTGCAACATAACGTTATACGTTATAACGTAGTGCTACATAACGTTATACGTTATAACGTAATAGTATACAACGTTATACGTTATAGCGTAATGCTACATAACGTTATACGTTATAACGTAATAGTATACAACGTTATACGTTATAACGTAATGCTACATATCGTTATACGTTATAACGTAATAGTATGCAACGTTATACGTTATAACGTAATGCTACATAACGTTATACGTTATAACGTAATAGTATACAACGTTATACGTTATAACGTAATGCTACATATCGTTATACGTTATAACGTAATAGTATACAACGTTATACGTTATAACGTAATGCTACATAACGTTATACGTTATAACGTAATAGTATACAACGTTATACGTTATAACGTAATGCTACATAACGTTATACGTTATAACGTAATAGTACACAACGTTATACGTTATAACGTAATGCTACATAACGTTATACGTTATAACGTAATGCTACATAACGTTATACGTTATAACGTAATAGTATACAACGTTATACGTTATAACGTAATGCTACATAACGTTATACGTTATAAGGTAATAGTATACAACGTTATATGTTATAGCATAATGCTACATAACGTTATACGTTATAACGTCGTGCTAGATAACGTTATACGTTATAACGTAATAGTATACAACGTTATACGTTATAGCGTAATGCTACATAACGTTATACGTTATAACGTAATAGTATACAACGTTATACGTTATAACGTAATGCTACATATCGTTATACGTTATAACGTAATAGTATGCAACGTTATACGTTATAACGTAATGCTACATAACGTTATACGTTATAACGTAATAGTATACAACGTTATACGTTATAACGTAATGCTACATATCGTTATACGTTATAACGTAATAGTATACAACGTTATACGTTATAACGTAACGCTACATAACGTTATACGTTATAACGTAATAGTATACAACGTTATACGTTATAACGTAATGCTACATAACGTTATACGTTATAAGGTACCAGTATACAACGTTATACGTTATAGCGTCGTGCTACATAACGTTATACGTTATAACGTAATAGTATACAACGTTATACGTTATAACGTAATGCTACATAACGTTATACGTTATAACGTAATAGTATACAACGTTATACGTTAGAACGAAATGCTACATAACGTTATACGATATAAGGTATTAGTATATAACGATATACGTTATAACGTAGTGCTACATAACGTTATACGTTACAAGGTAAGAGTATATAACGTTATACGTTATTACGTAATGCTACATAACGTTGTACGTTATAAGGTAATAGTATATAACGTTATACGTTATAACGTAGTGCTACATAACGCTATACGTTATAACGTAATAGTATACAACGTTATACGTTATAACGTAATGCTACATAACGTTATACGTTATAACGTAATAGTATACAACGTTATAAGTTATAACGTAATGCTACATAACGTTATACGTTATAAGGTAATAGTATACCACGTTATACGTTATAACGTAATGCTACATAACGTAATACGTTATAAGGTAACAGTACATAGCGTTATACGATATAACGTAGTGCTACATAACGTTATACGTTATAACGTGGTGCTACATAACGTTATACGTTATAACGTCGTGCTACATAACGTTATACGTTATAACGTAATAGTATACAACGTTATACGTTATAACGTAATGCTACATAACGTTATACGTTATAAGGTAATAGTATACCACGTTATACGTTATAACGTAATGCTACATAACGTTATACGTTACAAGGTAACAGTACATAGCGTTATACGATATAACGTAGTGCTACATAACGTTATACGTTATAACGTAATAGTATACAACGTTATACGTTATAACGTAATGCTACATAACGTTATACGTTATAACGTAATAGTATACAACGTTATACGTTATAACGTCGTGCTACATAACGTTATACGTTATAACGTAATAGTATACAACGTTATACGTTATAACGTAATGCTACATAACGTTATACGTTATAACGTCGTGCTACATAACGTTATACGTTATAACGTAATAGTATACAACGTTATACGTTATAACGTAATGCTACATAACGTTATACGTTATAAGGTAATAGTATACCACGTTATACGTTATAACGTAATGCTACATAACGTTATACGTTATAACGTAATAGTATATAACGTTATACGTTTTAACGTCGTGCTACATAACGTTATACGTTATAACGTAATAGTATACAACGTTATACGTTATAACGTAATGCTACATAACGTTATACGTTATAACGTAATAGTATACAACGTTATACGTTATAACGTCGTGCTACATAACGTTATACGTTATAACGTAATAGTATACAACGTTATACGTTATAACGTAATGCTACATAACGTTATACGTTATAACGTAATAGTATACAACGTTATACGTTATAACGTAATGCTACATAACGTTATACGTTATAACGTAATAGTATACAACGTTATACGTTATAACGTAATGCTACATAACGTTATTCGTTATAAGGTAATAGTATACAACGTTATACGTTATAACGTAATGCTACATATCGTTATACGTTATAACGTAATAGTATACAACGTTATACGTTATAACGTAATGCTACATAACGTTATACGTTATAACGTAATGGTATACAACGTTATACGTTATAACGTAGTAGTATACAACGAAATACGTTATAACGTAATGCTACATAACGTTATACGTTATAAGGTAATAGTATATAACGTTATACGCTATAACGTAATGCTACATAACGTAATACGTTATAAGGTAACAGTACATAGCGTATTACGATATAACGTAGTGCTACATAACGTTATACGTTATAACGTGGTGCTACATAACGTTATACGTTATAACGTAATAGTATAGAACGTTATACGTTATAACGTAATGGTATACAACGTTATACGTTATGACGTAATAGTATACAACGAAATACGTTATAACGTAATGCTACATAACGTTATACGTTATAAGGTAATAGTATATAACGTTATACGTTATAGCGTAATGCTACATAACGTTATACGTTATAAGGTAATAGTATACAACGAAATACGTTATAACGTAATGCTACATAACGTTATACGTTATAAGGTAATAGTATATAACGTTATACGTTATAGCGTAATGCTACATAACGTTATACGTTATAAGGTAATAGTATATAACGTTATACGTTATAACGTAATGCTACATAACGTAATACGTTATAAGGTAACAGTACATAGCGTTATACGATATAACGTAGTGCTACATAACGTTATACGTTATAACGTGGTGCTACATAACGTTATACGTTATAACGTCGTGCTACATAATGTTATACGTTATAACGTAATAGTATACAACGTTATACGTTATAACGTAATGCTACATAACGTTATACGTTATAACGTAATAGTATACAACGTTATACGTTATAACGTAATGCTATCTAACGTTATACGTTATAACGTAATAGTATACAACGTTATACGTTATAACGTAATGCTACATATCGTTATACGTTATAACGTAATAGTATACAACGTTATACGTTATAACGTAATGCTACATAACGTTATACGTTATAACGTAATGGTATACAACGTTATACGTTATAACGTAGTAGTATACAACGAAATACGTTATAACGTTATGGTCACAACGTTATACGTTATGACGTAATAGTATACAACGAAATACGTTATAACGTAATGCTACATAACGTTATACGTTATAAGGTAATAGTATATAACGTTATACGTTATAGCGTAATGCTACATAACGTTATACGTTATAAGGTAATAGTATACAACGAAATACGTTATAACGTAATGCTACATAACGTTATACGTTATAAGGTAATAGTATATAACGTTATACGTTATAGCGTAATGCTACATAACGTTATACGTTATAAGGTAATAGCATATAACGTTATACGTTATAACGCAATGCTACATAACGTAATACGTTATAAGGTAACAGTACATAGCGTTATACGATATAACGTAGTGCTACATAACGTTATACGTTATAACGTGGTGCTACATAACGTTATACGTTATAACGTCGTGCTACATAACGTTATACGTTATACCGTAATAGTATAGAACGAAATACGTTATAACGTAATGCTACATAACGTTATACGTTATAAGGTAATAGTATATAACGTTATACGTTATAGCGTAATGCTACATAACGTTATACGTTATAAGGTAATAGTATACAACGAAATACGTTATAACGTAATGCTACATAACGTTATACGTTACAAGGTAATAGTATATAACGTTATACGTTATAACGTAATGCTACATAACGTAATACGTTATAAGGTAACAGTACATAGCGTTATACGATATAACGTAGTGCTACATAACGTTATACGTTATAACGTGGTGCTACATAACGTTATACGTTATAACGTAATAGTATAGAACGTTATACGTTATAACGTAATGGTATACAACGTTATACGTTATGACGTAATAGTATACAACGAAATACGTTATAACGTAATGCTACATAACGTTATACGTTATAAGGTAATAGTATATAACGTTATACGTTATAGCGTAATGCTACATAACGTTATACGTTATAAGGTAAAAGTATACAACGAAATACGTTATAACGTAATGCTACATAACGTTATACGTTATAAGGTAATAGTATATAACGTTATACGTTATAGCGTAATGCTACATAACGTTATACGTTATAAGGTAATAGTATATAACGTTATACGTTATAACGTAATGCTACATAACGTAATACGTTATAAGGTAACAGTACATAGTGTTATGCGATATAACGTAGTGCTACATAACGTTATACGTTATAACGTGGTGCTACATAACGTTATACGTTATAACGTCGTGCTACATAATGTTATACGTTATAACGTAATAGTATACAACGTTATACGTTATAACGTAATGCTACATATCGTTATACGTTATAACGTAATAGTATACAACGTTATACGTTATAACGTAATGCTACATAACGTTATACGTTATAACGTAATGGTATACAACGTTATACGTTATAACGTAGTAGTATACAACGAAATACGTTATAACGTTATGGTATACAACGTTATACGTTATGACGTAATAGTATACAACGAAATACGTTATAACGTAATGCTACATAACGTTATACGTTATAAGGTAATAGTATATAACGTTATACGTTATAGCGTAATGCTACATAACGTTATACGTTATAAGGTAATAGTATACAACGAAATACGTTATAACGTAATGCTACATAACGTTATACGTTATAAGGTAATAGTATATAACGTTATACGTTATAGCGTAATGCTACATAACGTTATACGTTATAAGGTAATAGTATATAACGTTATACGTTATAACGCAATGCTACATAACGTAATACGTTATAAGGTAACAGTACATAGCGTTATACGATATAACGTAGTGCTACATAACGTTATACGTTATAACGTGGTGCTACATAACGTTATACGTTATAACGTCGTGCTACATAACGTTATACGTTATAACGTAATAGTATACAACGTTATACGTTATAACGTAATGCTACATAACGTTATACGTTATAAGGTAACAGTACATAGCGTTATACGATATAACGTAGTGCTACATAACGTTATACGTTATAACGTGGTGCTACATAACGTTATACGTTATAACGTAATAGTATAGAACGTTATACGTTTTAACGTAATGGTATACAACGTTATACGTTATGACGTAATAGTATACAACGAAATACGTTATAACGTAATGCTACATAACGTTATACGTTATAAGGTAATAGTATATAACGTTATACGTTATAGCGTAATGCTACATAACGTTATACGTTATAAGGTAATAGTATACAACGAAATACGTTATAACGTAATGCTACATAACGTTATACGTTATAAGGTAATAGTATATAACGTTATACGTTATAGCGTAATGCTACATAACGTTATACGTTATAAGGTAATAGTATACAACGAAATCCGATATAACGTAGTGCTACATAACGTTATACGTTATAACGTGGTGCTACATAACGTTATACGTTATAACGTCGTGCTACATAACGTTATACGTTATAACGTAATAGTATACAACGTTATACGTTATAACGTAATGCTACATAACGTTATACGTTATAAGGTAATAGTATACCACGTTATACGTTATAACGTAATGCTACATAACGTTATACGTTATAACGTAATAGTATATAACGTTATACGTTTTAACGTCGTGCTACATAACGTTATACGTTATAACGTAATAGTATACAACGTTATACGTTATAACGTAATGCTACATAACGTTATACGTTATAACGTAATAGTATTCAACGTTATACGTTATAACGTAATGCTACATAACGTTATACGTTATAACGTAATAGTATACAACGTTATACGTTATAACGTAATGCTACATAACGTTATACGTTATAAGGTAATAGTATACAACGTTATACGTTATAACGTAATGCTACATATCGTTATACGTTATAACGTAATAGTATACAACGTTATACGTTATAACGTAATGCTACATAACGTTATACGTTATAACGTAATGGTATACAACGTTATACGTTATAACGTAATAGTATACGACGTTATATGTTATAGCGTAATGCTACATAACGTTATACGCTATAGCGTAATGCTACATAACGTTATACGTTATAAGGTAATAGTACATAACGGTATACGTTATAACGTAATGCTACATAACGTTATACGTTATAACGTAATGCTACATAACGTTATACGTTATAAGGTAATAGTATATAACGTATACCGTTATAAGGTAACAATATATAAAGAAATACGTTATAACGTAATGCTACATAACGTTATACGTTATAAGGTAAGCGTATATAACGTTATACGTTATGGCGTAATGCTACATAACATTATACGTTATAAGGTAGTAGTATATAACGTTACACGCTATAACGTAGTGCTACATAACGTTATACGTTATAACGTAATAGTATAAAACGTTATACGTTATATCGTAATGCTACATTCCGTCATACGTTATAAGGTAATAGTATATAACGTATAACGTTATATGGTATCAATATATAACGATATACGTTATAACGTAATGCTACATAACGTTATACGTTATAAGGTAACAGTATATAACGTTATACGTTAGAACGTAATGCTACATAACGTTATACGATATAAGGTAATAGTATATAACGATATACGTTATAACGTAGTGCTACATAACGTTATACGTTACAAGGTAAGAGTATATAACGTTATACGTTATTACGTAATGCTACATAACGTTGTACGTTATAAGGTAATAGTATATAACGTTATACGTTATAACGTAGTGCTACATAACGTTATACGTTATAACGTAATAGTATACAACGTTATACGTTATAACGTAATGCTACATAACGTTATACGTTATAATGTAATAGTATACAACGTTATACGTTATAACGTAATGCTACATAACGTTATACGTTATAAGGTAATAGTATACCACGTTATACGTTATAACGTAATGCTACATAACGTTATACGTTATAACGAAATAGTATACAACGTTATACGTTATAACGTAATGCTACATAACGTTATACGTTATAACGTAATAGTATACAACGTTATACGTTATAACGTAATGCTACATAACGTTATACGTTATAACGTAATAGTATACAACGAAATACGTTATAACGTAATGCTACATAACGTAATACGTTATAAGGTAACAGTACATAGCGTTATACGAGATAACGTAGTGCTACATAACGTTATACGTTATAACGTGGTGCTACATAACGTTATACGTTATAACGTCGTGCTACATAACGTTATACGTTATAACGTAATAGTATACAACGTTATACGTTATAACGTAATGCTACATAACGTTATACGTTATAAGGTAATAGTATACCACGTTATACGTTATAACGTAATGCTACATAACGTTATACGTTATAACGTAATAGTATATAACGTTATACGTTTTAACGTCGTGCTACATAACATTATACGTTATAACGTAATAGTATACAACGTTATACGTTATAACGTAATGCTACATAACGTTATACGTTATAACGTAATAGTATACAACGTTATACGTTATAACGTAATGCTACATAACATTATACGTTATAAGGTTATAGTATACGACGTTATATGTTATAGCGTAATGCTACATAACGTTATACGCTATAGCGTAATGCTACATACCGTTATACGTTATAAGGTAATAGTATATAACGGTATACGTTATAACGTAATGCTACATAACGTTATACGTTATAACGTAATGCTACATAACGTTATACGTTATAAGGTAATAGTATATAACGTATACCGTTATAGGGTAACAATATATAAAGAAATACGTTATAACGTAATGCTACATAACGTTATACGTTATAAGGTAAGCGTATTTAACGTTATACGTTATGGCGTAATGCTACATAACATTATACGTTATAAGGTAATAGTATATTACGTTACACGTTATAACGTAGTGCTACATAACGTTATACGTTATAACGTAATAGTATAAAACGTTATACGTTATAACGTAATGCTACATAACGTCATACGTTATAAGGTAATAGTATATAACGTATAACGTTATATGGTAACAATATATAACGATATACGTTATAACGTAATGCTACATAACATTATACGTTATAAGGTAACAGTATATATCGTTATACGTTAGAACGTAATGCTACATAACGTTATACGATATAAGGTATTAGTATATAACGATATACGTTATAACGTAGTGCTACATAACGTTATACGTTACAAGGTAAGAGTATATAACGTTATACGTTATTACGTAATGCTACATAACGTTGTACGTTATAAGGTAATAGTATATAACGTTATACGTTATAACGTAGTGCTACATAACGCTATACGTTATAACGTAATAGTATACAACGTTATACGTTATAACGTAATGCTACATAACGTTATACGTTATAATGTAATAGTATACAACGTTATACGTTATAACGTAATGCTACATAACGTTATACGTTATAAGGTAATAGTATACCACGTTATACGTTATAACGTAATGCTACATAACGTTATACGTTATAACGAAATAGTATACAACGTTATACGTTATAACGTAATGCTACATAACGTTATACGTTATAACGTAATAGTATACAACGTTATACGTTATAACGTAATGCTACATAACGTTATACGTTATAACGTAATAGTATACAACGAAATACGTTATAACGTAATGCTACATAACGTAATACGTTATAAGGTAACAGTACATAGCGTTATACGATATAACGTAGTGCTACATAACGTTATACGTTATAACGTGGTGCTACATAACGTTATACGTTATAACGTCGTGCTACATAACGTTATACGTTATAACGTAATAGTATACAACGTTATACGTTATAACGTAATGCTACATAACGTTATACGTTATAAGGTAATAGTATACCACGTTATACGTTATAACGTAATGCTACATAAGGTTATACGTTATAACGTAATAGTATATAACGTTATACGTTTTAACGTTGTGCTACATAACGTTATACGTTATAACGTAATAGTATACAACGTTATACGTTATAACGTAATGCTACATAACGTTATACGTTATAACGTAATAGTATACAACGTTATACGTTATAACGTCGTGCTACATAACGTTATACGTTATAACGTAATAGTATACAACGTTATACGTTATAACGTAATGCTACATAACGTTATACGTTATAACGTAATAGTATACAACGTTATACGTTATAACGTAATGCTACATAACGTTATACGTTATAACGTAATAGTATACAACGTTATACGTTATAACGTAATGCTACATAACGTTATTCGTTATAAGGTAATAGTATACAACGTTATACGTTATAACGTAATGCTACATATCGTTATACGTTATAACGTAATAGTATACAACGTTATACGTTATAACGTAATGCTACATAACGTTATACGTTATAACGTAATGGTATACAACGTTATACGTTATAACGTAGTAGTATACAACGAAATACGTTATAACGTAATGCTACATAACGTTATACGTTATAAGGTAATAGTATATAACGTTATACGTTATAGCGTAATGCTACATAACGTTATACGTTACAAGGTAATAGTATATAACGTTATACGCTATAACGTAATGCTACATAACGTAATACGTTATAAGGTAACAGTACATAGCGTTATACGATATAACGTAGTGCTACATAACGTTATACGTTATAACGTGGTGCTACATAACGTTATACGTTATAACGTAATAGTATAGAACGTTATACGTTATAACGTAATGGTATACAACGTTATACGTTATGACGTAATAGTATACAACGAAATACGTTATAACGTAATGCTACATAACGTTATACGTTATAAGGTAATAGTATATAACGTTATACGTTATAGCGTAATGCTACATAACGTTATACGTTATAAGGTAATAGTATACAACGAAATACGTTATAACGTAATGCTACATAACGTTATACGTTATAAGGTAATAGTATATAACGTTATACGTTATAGCGTAATGCTACATAACGTTATACGTTATAAGGTAATAGTATATAACGTTATACGTTATAACGTAATGCTACATAACGTAATACGTTATAAGGTAACAGTACATAGCGTTATACGATATAACGTAGTGCTACATAACGTTATACGTTATAACGTGGTGCTACATAACGTTATACGTTATAACGTCGTGCTACATAATGTTATACGTTATAACGTAATAGTATACAACGTTATACGTTATAACGTAATGCTACATAACGTTATACGTTATAACGTAATAGTATACAACGTTATACGTTATAACGTAATGCTATCTAACGTTATACGTTATAACGTAATAGTATACAACGTTATACGTTATAACGTAATGCTACATATCGTTATACGTTATAACGTAATAGTATACAACGTTATACGTTATAACGTAATGCTACATAACGTTATACGTTATAACGTAATGGTATACAACGTTATACGTTATAACGTAGTAGTATACAACGAAATACGTTATAACGTTATGGTATACAACGTTATACGTTACGACGTAATAGTATACAACGAAATACGTTATAACGTAATGCTACATAACGTTATACGTTATAAGGTAATAGTATATAACGTTATACGTTATAGCGTAATGCTACATAACGTTATACGTTATAAGGTAATAGTATACAACGAAATACGTTATAACGTAATGCTACATAACGTTATACGTTATAAGGTAATAGTATATAACGTTATACGTTATAGCGTAATGCTACATAACGTTATACGTTATAAGGTAATAGTATATAACGTTATACGTTATAACGCAATGCTACATAACGTAATACGTTATAAGGTAACAGTACATAGCGTTATACGATATAACGTAGTGCTACATAACGTTATACGTTATAACGTGGTGCTACATAACGTTATACGTTATAACGTCGTGCTACATAACGTTATACGTTATACCGTAATAGTATAGAACGAAATACGTTATAACGAAATGCTACATAACGTTATACGTTATAAGGTAATAGTATATAACGTTATACGTTATAGCGTAATGCTACATAACGTTATACGTTATAAGGTAATAGTATACAACGAAATACGTTATAACGTAATGCTACATAACGTTATACGTTACAAGGTAATAGTATATAACGTTATACGTTATAACGTAATGCTACATAACGTAATACGTTATAAGGTAACAGTACATAGCGTTATACGTTATAACGTAGTGCTACATAACGTTATACGTTATAACGTGGTGCTACATAACGTTATACGTTATAACGTAATAGTATAGAACGTTATACGTTATAACGTAATGGTATACAACGTTATACGTTATGACGTAATAGTATACAACGAAATACGTTATAACGTAATGCTACATAACGTTATACGTTATAAGGTAATAGTATATAACGTTATACGTTATAGCGTAATGCTACATAACGTTATACGTTATAAGGTAATAGTATACAACGAAATACGTTATAACGTAATGCTACATAACGTTATACGTTATAAGGTAATAGTATATAACGTTATACGTTATAGCGTAATGCTACATAACGTTATACGTTATAAGGTAATAGTATATAACGTTATACGTTATAACGTAATGCTACATAACGTAATACGTTATAAGGTAACAGTACATAGTGTTATGCGATATAACGTAGTGCTACATAACGTTATACGTTATAACGTGGTGCTACATAACGTTATACGTTATAACGTCGTGCTACATAATGTTATACGTTATAACGTAATAGTATACAACGTTAAACGTTATAACGTAATGCTACATATCGTTATACGTTATACCGTAATAGTATACAACGTTATACGTCATAACGTAATGCTACATAACGTTATACGTTATAACGTAATGGTATACAACGTTATACGTTATAACGTAGTAGTATACAACGAAATACGTTATAACGTTATGGTATACAACGTTATACGTTATGACGTAATAGTATACAACGAAATACGTTATAACGTAATGCTACATAACGTTATACGTTATAAGGTAATAGTATATAACGTTATACGTTATAGCGTAATGCTACATAACGTTATACGTTATAAGGTAATAGTATACAACGAAATACGTTATAACGTAATGCTACATAACGTTATACGTTATAAGGTAATAGTATATAACGTTATACGTTATAGCGTAATGCTACATAACGTTATACGTTATAAGGTAATAGTATATAACGTTATACGTTATAACGCAATGCTACATAACGTAATACGTTATAAGGTAACAGTACATAGCGTTATACGATATAACGTAGTGCTACATAACGTTATACGTTATAACGTGGTGCTACATAACGTTATACGTTATAACGTCGTGCTACATAACGTTATACGTTATAACGTAATAGTATACAACGTTATACGTTATAACGTAATGCTACATAACGTTATACGTTATAAGGTAACAGTACATAGCGTTATACGATATAACGTAGTGCTACATAACGTTATACGTTATAACGTGGTGCTACATAACGTTATACGTTATAACGTAATAGTATAGAACGTTATACGTTATAACGTAATGGTATACAACGTTATACGTTATGACGTAATAGTGTACAACGAAATACGTTATAACGTAAAGCTACATAACGTTATACGTTATAAGGTAATAGTATATAACGTTATACGTTATAGCGTAATGCTACATAACGTTATACGTTATAAGGTAATAGTATACAACGAAATACGTTATAACGTAATGCTACATAACGTTATACGTTATAAGGTAATAGTATATAACGTTATACGTTATAACGTAATGCTACATAACGTTATACGTTATAAGGTAATAGTATACAACGAAATACGATATAACGTAGTGCTACATAACGTTATACGTTATAACGTGGTGCTACATAACGTTATACGTTATAACGTCGTGCTACATAACGTTATACGTTATAACGTAATAGTATACAACGTTATACGTTATAACGTAATGCTACATAACGTTATACGTTATAAGGTAATTGTATACCACGTTATACGTTATAACGTAATGCTACATAACGTTATACGTTATAACGTAATAGTATATAACGTTATACGTTTTAACGTCGTGCTACATAACGTTATACGTTATAACGTAATAGTATACAACGTTATACGTTATAACGTAATGCTACATAACGTTATACGTTATAACGTAATAGTATACAACGTTATACGTTATAACGTCGTGCTACATAACGTTATACGTTATAACCTAATAGTATACAACGTTATACGTTATAACGTAATGCTACATAACGTTATACGTTATAACGTAATAGTATACAACGTTATACGTTATAACGTAATGCTACATAACGTTATACGTTATAACGTAATAGTATACAACGTTATACGTTATAACGTAATGCTACATAACGTTATACGTTATAAGGTAATAGTATACAACGTTATACGTTATAACGTAATGCTACATATCGTCATACGTTATAACGTAATAGTATACAACGTTATACGTTATAACGTAATGCTACATAACGTTATACGTTATAACGTAATGGTATACAACGTTATACGTTATAACGTAATGGTATACAACGTTATACGTTATGACGTAATAGTATACAACGAAATACGTTATAACGTAATGCTACATAACGTTATACGTTATAAGGTAATAGTATATAACGTTATACGTTATAGCGTAATGCTACATAACGTTATACCTTATAAGGTAATAGTATACAACGAAATACGTTATAACGTAATGCTACATAACGTTATACGTTATAAGGTAACAGTATATAACGTTATACGTTATAGCGTAATGCTACATAACGTTATACGTTATAAGGTAATGCTACATAACGTTATACGTTATAAGGTAATAGTATATAACGTATACCGTTATAAGGTAACAATATATAAAGAAATACGTTATAACGTAATGCTACATAACGTTATACGTTATAAGGTAAGCGTATATAACGTTATACGTTATGGCGTAATGCTACATAACATTATACGTTATAAGGTAATAGTATATAACGTTACACGTTATAACGTAGTGCTACATAACGTTATACGTTATAACGCAATAGTATAAAACGTTATACGTTATAACGTAATGCTACATTCCGTCATACGTTATAAGGTAATAGTATATAACGTATAACGTTATATGGTAACAATATATAACGATATACGTTATAACGTAATGCTACATAACGTTATACGTTATAACGTAATAGTATACAACGTTATACGTTATAACGTAATGCTACATAACGTTATACGTTATAACGTAATAGTATACAACGTTATACGTTATAACGTAATGCTACATAACGTTATACGTTAGAAGGTAATAGTATACCACGTTATACGTTATAACGTAATGCTACATAACGTTATACGTTATAACGAAATAGTATACAACGTTATACGTTATAACGTAATGCTACATAACGTTATACGTTATAACGTAATAGTATACAACGTTATACGTTATAACGTAATGCTACATAACGTTATACGTTATAACGTAATAGTATACAACGTTATACGTTATAACGTCGTGCTACATAACGTTATACGTTATAACCTAATAGTATACAACGTTATACGTTATAACGTAATGCTACATAACGTTATACGTTATAACGTAATAGTATACAACGTTATACGTTATAACGTAATGCTACATAACGTTATACGTTATAACGTAATAGTATACAACGTTATACGTTATAACGTAATGCTACATAACGTTATACGTTATAAGGTAATAGTATACAACGTTATACGTTATAACGTAATGCTACATATCGTTATACGTTATAACGTAATAGTATACAACGTTATACGTTATAACGTAATGCTACATAACGTTATACGTTATAACGTAATGGTATACAACGTTATACGTTATAACGTAATGGTATACAACGTTATACGTTATGACGTAATAGTATACAACGAAATACGTTATAACGTAATGCTACATAACGTTATACGTTATAAGGTAATAGTATATAACGTTATACGTTATAGCGTAATGCTACATAACGTTATACCTTATAAGGTAATAGTATACAACGAAATACGTTATAACGTAATGCTACATAACGTTATACGTTATAAGGTAATAGTATATAACGTTATACGTTATAGCGTAATGCTACATAACGTTATACGTTATAAGGTAATGCTACATAACGTTATACGTTATAAGGTAATAGTATATAACGTATACCGTTATAAGGTAACAATATATAAAGAAATACGTTATAACGTAATGCTACATAACGTTATACGTTATAAGGTAAGCGTATATAACGTTATACGTTATGGCGTAATGCTACATAACATTATACGTTATAAGGTAATAGTATATAACGTTACACGTTATAACGTAGTGCTACATAACGTTATACGTTATAACGTAATAGTATAAAACGTTATACGTTATAACGTAATGCTACATTCCGTCATACGTTATAAGGTAATAGTATATAACGTATAACGTTATATGGTAACAATATATAACGATATACGTTATAACGTAATGCTACATAACGTTATACGTTATAACGTAATAGAATACAACGTTATACGTTATAACGTAATGCTACATAACGTTATACGTTATAACGTAATAGTATACAACGTTATACGTTATAACGTAATGCTACATAACGTTATACGTTAGAAGGTAATAGTATACCACGTTATACGTTATAACGTAATGCTACATAACGTTATACGTTATAACGAAATAGTATACAACGTTATACGTTATAACGTAATGCTACATAACGTTATACGTTATAACGTAATAGTATACAACGTTATACGTTATAACGTAATGCTACATAACGTTATACGTTATAACGTAATAGTATACAACGTTATACGTTATAACGTAATGCTACATAACGTTATACGTTATAACGTAATAGTATACAACGTTATACGTTATAACGTAATGCTACATAACGTTATACGTTATAACGTAATATTATACAACGTTATACGTTATAACGTAATGCTACATAACGTTATACGTTATAAGGTAATAGTATATAACGTTATACGTTATAGCGTAATGCTACATAACGTTATACGTTATAAGGTAATAGTATATAACGTTATACGTTATAACGTAATGCTACATAACGTAATACGTTATAAGGTAACAGTACATAGTGTTATGCGATATAACGTAGTGCTACATAACGTTATACGTTATAACGTGGTGCTACATAACGTTATACGTTATAACGTCGTGCTACATAATGTTATACGTTATAACGTAATAGTATACAACGTTAAACGTTATAACGTAATGCTACATATCGTTATACGTTATAACGTAATAGTATACAACGTTATACGTCATAACGTAATGCTACATAACGTTATACGTTATAACGTAATGGTATACAACGTTATACGTTATAACGTAGTAGTATACAACGAAATACGTTATAACGTTATGGTATACAACGTTATACGTTATGACGTAATAGTATACAACGAAATACGTTATAACGTAATGCTACATAACGTTATACGTTATAAGGTAATAGTATATAACGTTATACGTTATAGCGTAATGCTACATAACGTTATACGTTATAAGGTAATAGTATACAACGAAATACGTTATAACGTAATGCTACATAACGTTATACGTTATAAGGTAATAGTATATAACGTTATACGTTATAGCGTAATGCTACATAACGTTATACGTTATAAGGTAATAGTATATAACGTTATACGTTATAACGCAATGCTACATAACGTAATACGTTATAAGGTAACAGTACATAGCGTTATACGATATAACGTAGTGCTACATAACGTTATACGTTATAACGTGGTGCTACATAACGTTATACGTTATAACGTCGTGCTACATAACGTTATACGTTATAACGTAATAGTATACAACGTTATACGTTATAACGTAATGCTACATAACGTTATACGTTATAAGGTAACAGTACATAGCGTTATACGATATAACGTAGTGCTACATAACGTTATACGTTATAACGTGGTGCTACATAACGTTATACGTTATAACGTAATAGTATAGATCGTTATACGTTATAACGTAATGGTATACAACGTTATACGTTATGACGTAATAGTGTACAACGAAATACGTTATAACGTAAAGCTACATAACGTTATACGTTATAAGGTAATAGTATATAACGTTATACGTTATAGCGTAATGCTACATAACGTTATACGTTATAAGGTAATAGTATACAACGAAATACGTTATAACGTAATGCTACATAACGTTATACGTTATAAGGTAATAGTATATAACGTTATACGTTATAACGTAATGCTACATAACGTTATACGTTATAAGGTAATAGTATACAACGAAATACGATATAACGTAGTGCTACATAACGTTATACGTTATAACGTGGTGCTACATAACGTTATACGTTATAACGTCGTGCTACATAACGTTATACGTTATAACGTAATAGTATACAACGTTATACGTTATAACGTAATGCTACATAACGTTATACGTTATAAGGTAATTGTATACCACGTTATACGTTATAACGTAATGCTACATAACGTTATACGTTATAACGTAATAGTATATAACGTTATACGTTTTAACGTCGTGCTACATAACGTTATACGTTATAACGTAATAGTATACAACGTTATACGTTATAACGTAATGCTACATAACGTTATACGTTATAACGTAATAGTATACAACGTTATACGTTATAACGTCGTGCTACATAACGTTATACGTTATAACCTAATAGTATACAACGTTATACGTTATAACGTAATGCTACATAACGTTATACGTTATAACGTAATAGTATACAACGTTATACGTTATAACGTAATGCTACATAACGTTATACGTTATAACGTAATAGTATACAACGTTATACGTTATAACGTAATGCTACATAACGTTATACGTTATAAGGTAATAGTATACAACGTTATACGTTATAACGTAATGCTACATATCGTTATACGTTATAACGTAATAGTATACAACGTTATACGTTATAACGTAATGCTACATAACGTTATACGTTATAACGTAATGGTATACAACGTTATACGTTATGACGTAATAGTATACAACGAAATACGTTATAACGTAATGCTACATAACGTTATACGTTATAAGGTAATAGTATATAACGTTATACGTTATAGCGTAATGCTACATAACGTTATACCTTATAAGGTAATAGTATACAACGAAATACGCTATAACGTAATGCTACATAACGTTATACGTTATAAGGTAATAGTATATAACGTTATACGTTATAGCGTAATGCTACATAACGTTATACGTTATAAGGTAATGCTACATAACGTTATACGTTATAAGGTAATAGTATATAACGTATACCGTTATAAGGTAACAATATATAAAGAAATACGTTATAACGTAATGCTACATAACGTTATACGTTATAAGGTAAGCGTATATAACGTTATACGTTATGGCGTAATGCTACATAACATTATACGTTATAAGGTAATAGTATATAACGTTACACGTTATAACGTAGTGCTACATAACGTTATACGTTATAACGCAATAGTATAAAACGTTATACGTTATAACGTAATGCTACATTCCGTCATACGTTATAAGGTAATAGTATATAACGTATAACGTTATATGGTAACAATATATAACGATATACGTTATAACGTAATGCTACATAACGTTATACGTTATAACGTAATAGTATACAACGTTATACGTTATAACGTAATGCTACATAACGTTATACGTTATAACGTAATAGTATACAACGTTATACGTTATAACGTAATGCTACATAACGTTATACGTTAGAAGGTAATAGTATACCACGTTATACGTTATAACGTAATGCTACATAACGTTATACGTTATAACGAAATAGTATACAACGTTATACGTTATAACGTAATGCTACATAACGTTATACGTTATAACGTAATAGTATACAACGTTATACGTTATAACGTAATGCTACATAACGTTATACGTTATAACGTAATAGTATACAACGTTATACGTTATAACGTCGTGCTACATAACGTTATACGTTATAACCTAATAGTATACAACGTTATACGTTATAACGTAATGCTACATAACGTTATACGTTATAACGTAATAGTATACAACGTTATACGTTATAACGTAATGCTACATAACGTTATACGTTATAACGTAATAGTATACAACGTTATACGTTATAACGTAATGCTACATAACGTTATACGTTATAAGGTAATAGTATACAACGTTATACGTTATAACGTAATGCTACATATCGTTATACGTTATAACGTAATAGTATACAACGTTATACGTTATAACGTAATGCTACATAACGTTATACGTTATAACGTAATGGTATACAACGTTATACGTTATAACGTAATGGTATACAACGTTATACGTTATGACGTAATAGTATACAACGAAATACGTTATAACGTAATGCTACATAACGTTATACGTTATAAGGTAATAGTATATAACGTTATACGTTATAGCGTAATGCTACATAACGTTATACCTTATAAGGTAATAGTATACAACGAAATACGTTATAACGTCGTGCTACATAACGTTATACGTTATAACCTAATAGTATACAACGTTATACGTTATAACGTAATGCTACATAACGTTATACGTTATAACCTAATAGTATACAACGTTATACGTTATAACGTAATGCTACATAACGTTATACGTTATAACGTAATAGTATACAACGTTATACGTTATAACGTAATGCTACATAACGTTATACGTTATAACGTAATAGTATACAACGTTATACGTTATAACGTAATGCTACATAACGTTATACGTTATAAGGTAATAGTATACAACGTTATACGTTATAACGTAATGCTACATATCGTTATACGTTATAACGTAATAGTATACAACGTTATACGTTATAACGTAATGCTACATAACGTTATACGTTATAACGTAATGGTATACAACGTTATACGTTATGACGTAATAGTATACAACGAAATACGTTATAACGTAATGCTACATAACGTTATACGTTATAAGGTAATAGTATATAACGTTATACGTTATAGCGTAATGCTACATAACGTTATACCTTATAAGGTAATAGTATACAACGAAATACGTTATAACGTAATGCTACATAACGTTATACGTTATAAGGTTATAGTATATAACGTTATACGTTATAGCGTAATGCTACATAACGTTATACGTTATAAGGTAATGCTACATAACGTTATACGTTATAAGGTAATAGTATATAACGTATACCGTTATAAGGTAACAATATATAAAGAAATACGTTATAACGTAATGCTACATAACGTTATACGTTATAAGGTAAGCGTATATAACGTTATACGTTATGGCGTAATGCTACATAACATTATACGTTATAAGGTAATAGTATATAACGTTACACGTTATAACGTAGTGCTACATAACGTTATACGTTATAACGCAATAGTATAAAACGTTATACGTTATAACGTAATGCTACATTCCGTCATACGTTATAAGGTAATAGTATATAACGTATAACGTTATATGGTAACAATATATAACGATATACGTTATAACGTAATGCTACATAACGTTATACGTTATAACGTAATAGTATACAACGTTATACGTTATAACGTAATGCTACATAACGTTATACGTTATAACGTAATAGTATACAACGTTATACGTTATAACGTAATGCTACATAACGTTATACGTTAGAAGGTAATAGTATACCACGTTATACGTTATAACGTAATGCTACATAACGTTATACGTTATAACGAAATAGTATACAACGTTATACGTTATAACGTAATGCTACATAACGTTATACGTTATAACGTAATAGTATACAACGTTATACGTTATAACGTAATGCTACATAACGTTATACGTTATAACGTAATAGTATACAACGTTATACGTTATAACGTCGTGCTACATAACGTTATACGTTATAACCTAATAGTATACAACGTTATACGTTATAACGTAATGCTACATAACGTTATACGTTATAACGTAATAGTATACAACGTTATACGTTATAACGTAATGCTACATAACGTTATACGTTATAACGTAATAGTATACAACGTTATACGTTATAACGTAATGCTACATAACGTTATACGTTATAAGGTAATAGTATACAACGTTATACGTTATAACGTAATGCTACATATCGTTATACGTTATAACGTAATAGTATACAACGTTATACGTTATAACGTAATGCTACATAACGTTATACGTTATAACGTAATGGTATACAACGTTATACGTTATAACGTAATGGTATACAACGTTATACGTTATGACGTAATAGTATACAACGAAATACGTTATAACGTAATGCTACATAACGTTATACGTTATAAGGTAATAGTATATAACGTTATACGTTATAGCGTAATGCTACATAACGTTATACCTTATAAGGTAATAGTATACAACGAAATACGTTATAACGTAATGCTACATAACGTTATACGTTATAAGGTAATAGTATATAACGTTATACGTTATAGCGTAATGCTACATAACGTTATACCTTATAAGGTAATAGTATACAACGAAATACGTTATAACGTAATGCTACATAACGTTATACGTTATAAGGTAATAGTATATAACGTTATACGTTATAGCGTAATGCTACATAACGTTATACGTTATAAGGTAATGCTACATAACGTTATACGTTATAAGGCAATAGTATATACCGTATACCGTTATAAGGTAACAATATATAAAGAAATACGTTATAACGTAATGCTACATAACGTTATACGTTATAAGGTAAGCGTATATAACGTTATACGTTATGGCGTAATGCTACATAACATTATACGTTATAAGGTAATAGTATATAACGTTACACGTTATAACGTAGTGCTACATAACGTTATACGTTATAACGTAATAGTATAAAACGTTATACGTTATAACGTAATGCTACATTCCGTCATACGTTATAAGGTAATAGTATATAACGTATAACGTTATATGGTAACAATATATAAGGATATACGTTATAACGTAATGCTACATAGCGTTATACGTTATAACGTAATAGAATACAACGTTATACGTTATAACGTAATGCTACATAACGTTATACGTTATAACGTAATAGTATACAACGTTATACGTTATAACGTAATGCTACATAACGTTATACGTTAGAAGGTAATAGTATACCACGTTATACGTTATAACGTAATGCTACATAACGTTATACGTTATAACGAAATAGTATACAACGTTATACGTTATAACGTAATGCTACATAACGTTATACGTTATAACGTAATAGTATACAACGTTATACGTTATAACGTAATGCTACATAACGTTATACGTTATAACGTAATAGTATACAACGTTATACGTTATAACGTAATGCTACATAACGTTATACGTTATAACGTAATAGTATACAACGTTATACGTTATAACGTAATGCTACATAACGTTATACGTTATAACGTAATAGTATACAACGTTATACGTTATAACGTAATGCTACATAACGTTATACGTTATAACGTAATAGTATACAACGAAAGACGTTATAACGTAATCCTACATAACGTAATACGTTATAAGGTAACAGTACATAGCGTTATACGATATAACGTAGTGCTACATAACGTTATACGTTATAACGTGGTGCTACATAACGTTATACGTTATAACGTAATAGTATACAACGTTATACGTTATAACGTCGTGCTACATAACGTTATACGTTATAACGTAATAGTATACAACGTTATACGTTATAACGTCGTGCTACATAACGTTATACGTTATAACGTAATAGTATACAACGTTATACGTTATAACGTCGTGCTACATAACGTTATACGTTATAACGTAATAGTATACAACGTTATACGTTATAACGTAATGCTACATAACGTTATACGTTATAACGTAATAGTATTCAACGTTATACGTTATAACGTAATGCTACATAACGTTATACGTTATAACGTAAGGGTATACAACGTTATACGTTATAACGTAATGCTACATAACGTTATACGTTATAACGTAATAGTATACAACGTTATACGTTATAACGTCGTGCTACATAACGTTATACGTTATAACGTAATAGTATACAACGTTATACGTTATAACGTAATGCTACATAACGTTATACGTTATAACGTAATAGTATTCAACGTTATACGTTATAACGTAATGCTACATAACGTTATACGTTATAACGTAATAGTATACAACGTTATACGTTATAACGTAATGCTACATAACGTTATACGTTATAAGGTAATAGTATACAACGTTATACGTTATAACGTAATGCTACATATCGTTATACGTTATAACGTAATAGTATACAACGTTATACGTTATAACGTAATGCTACATAACGTTATACGTTATAACGTAATGCTACATAACGTCATACGTTATAAGGTAATAGTATATAACGTATACCGTTATAAGGTAACAATATATAAAGAAATACGTTATAACGTAATGCTACATAACGTTATACGTTATAAGGTAAGCGTATATAACGTTATACGTTATGGCGTAATGCTACATAACATTATACGTTATAAGGTAGTAGTATATAACGTTACACGTTATAACGTAGTGCTACATAACGTTATACGTTATAACGTAATAGTATAAAACGTTATACGTTATAACGTAATGCTACATTCCGTCATACGTTATAAGGTAATAGTATATAACGTATAACGTTATATGGTATCAATATATAACGATATACGTTATAACGTAATGCTACATAACGATATACGTTATAAGGTAACAGTATATAACGTTATACGTTAGAACGTAATGCTACATAACGTTATACGATATAAGGTAATAGTATATAACGATATACGTTATAACGTAGTGCTACATAACGTTATACGTTACAAGGTAAGAGTATATAACGTTATACGTTATTACGTAATGCTACATAACGTTGTACGTTATAAGGTAATAGTATATAACGTTATACGTTATAACGTAGTGCTACATAACGTTATACGTTATAACGTAATAGTATACAACGAAATACGTTATAACGTAATGCTACATAACGTTATACGTTATAAGGTAATAGTATATAACGTTATACGTTATAGCGTAATGCTACATAACGTTATACGTTATAAGGTAATGCTACATAACGTTATACGTTATAAGGTAATAGTATATAACGTATACCGTTATAAGGTAACAATATATAAAGAAATACGTTATAACGTAATGCTACATAACGTTATACGTTATAAGGTAAGCGTATATAACGTTATACGTTATGGCGTAATGCTACATAACATTATACGTTATAAGGTAATAGTATATAACGTTACACGTTATAACGTAGTGCTACATAACGTTATACGTTATAACGCAATAGTATAAAACGTTATACGTTATAACGTAATGCTACATTCCGTCATACGTTATAAGGTAATAGTATATAACGTATAACGTTATATGGTAACAATATATAACGATATACGTTATAACGTAATGCTACATAACGTTATACGTTATAACGTAATAGTATACAACGTTATACGTTATAACGTAATGCTACATAACGTTATACGTTATAACGTAATAGTATACAACGTTATACGTTATAACGTAATGCTACATAACGTTATACGTTAGAAGGTAATAGTATACCACGTTATACGTTATAACGTAATGCTACATAACGTTATACGTTATAACGAAATAGTATACAACGTTATACGTTATAACGTAATGCTACATAACGTTATACGTTATAACGTAATAGTATACAACGTTATACGTTATAACGTAATGCTACATAACGTTATACGTTATAACGTAATAGTATACAACGTTATACGTTATAACGTAATGCTACATAACGTTATACGTTATAACGTAATAGTATACAACGTTATACGTTATAACGTAATGCTACATAACGTTATACGATAGAAGGTAATAGTATACCACGTTATACGTTATAACGTAATGCTACATAACGTTATACGTTATAACGTAATAGTATACAACGTTATACGTTATAACGTAATGCTACATAACGTTATACGTTATAACGTAATAGTATACAACGTTATACGTTATAACGTAATGCTACATAACGTTATACGTTATAACGTAATAGTATACAACGAAAGACGTTATAACGTAATGCTACATAACGTTATACGTTATAAGGTAATAGTATATAACGTTATACGATATAACGTAGTGCTACATAACGTTATACGTTATAACGTGGTGCTACATAACGTTATACGTTATAACGTAATAGGATAGAACGTTATACGTTATAACGTAATGGTATACAACGTTATACGTTATGACGTAATAGTATACAACGAAATACGTTATAACGTAATGCTACATAACGTTATACGTTATAAGGTAATAGTATATAACGTTATACGTTATAGCGTAATGCTACATAACGCTATACGTTATAAGGTAATAGTATATAACGTTATACGTTATAACGTAATGCTACATAACGTAATACGTGATAAGGTAACAGTACATAGCGTTATACGATATAACGTAGTGCTACATAACGTTATACGTTATAACGTGGTGCTACATAACGTTATACGTTATAACGTCGTGCTACATAACGTTATACGTTATAACGTAATAGTATACAACGTTATACGTTATAACGTAATGCTACATAACGTTATACGTTATAAGGTAACAGTACATAGCGTTATACGATATAACGTAGTGCTACATAACGTTATACGTTATAACGTGGAGCTACATAACGTTATACGTTATAACGTAATAGTATAGAACGTTATACGTTATAACGTAATGGTATACAACGTTATACGTTATGACGTAATAGTATACAACGAAATACGTTATAACGTAATGCTACATAACGTTATACGTTATAAGGTAATAGTATATAACGTTATACGTTATAGCGTAATGCTACATAACGTTATACGTTATAAGGTAATAGTATACAACGAAATACGTTATAAAGTAATGCTACATAACGTTATACGTTATAAGGTAATAGTATATAACGTTATACGTTATAGCGTAATGCTACATAACGTTATACGTTATAAGGTAATAGTATACAACGAAATACGATATAACGTAGTGCTACATAACGTTATACGTTATAACGTCGTGCTACATAACGTTATACGTTATAACGTGGTGCTACATAACGTTATACGTTATAACGTAATAGTATACAACGTTATACGTTATAACGTAATGCTACATAACGTTATACGTTATAACGTAATAGTATTCAACGTTATACGTTATAACGTAATGCTACATAACGTTATACGTTATAACGTAATGGTATACAACGTTATACGTTATAACGTAGTAGTATACAACGAAATACGTTATAACGTAATGCTACATAACGTTATACGTTATAAGGTAATAGTATATAACGTTATACGTTATAGCGTAATGCTACATAACGTTATAAGTTATAAGGTAATAGTATATAACCTTATACGTTATAACGTAATGCTACATAACGTAATACGTTATAAGGTAACAGTACATAGCGTTATACGATATAACGTAGTGCTACATAACGTTATACGTTATAACGTGGTGCTACATAACGTTATACGTTATAACGTAATAGGATAGAACGTTATACGTTATAACGTAATGGTATACAACGATATACGTTATGACGTAATAGTATACAACGAAATACGTTATAACGTAATGCTACATAACGTTATACGTTATAAGGTAATAGTATATAACGTTATACGTTATAGCGTAATGCTACATAACGTTATACGTTATAAGGTAATAGTATATAACGTTATACGTTATAACGTAATGCTACATAACGTAATACGTTATAAGGTAACAGTACATAGCGTTATACGATATAACGTAGTGCTACATAACGTTATACGTTATAACGTGGTGCTACATAACGTTATACGTTATAACGTCGTGCTACATAACGTTATACGTTATAACGTAATAGTATACAACGTTATACGTTATAACGTAATGCTACATAACGTTATACGTTATAAGGTAACAGTACATAGCGTTATACGATATAACGTAGTACTACATAACGTTATACGTTATAACGTCGTGCTACATAACGTTATACGTTATAACGTAATAGTATACAACGTTATACGTTATAACGTAATGCTACATAACGTTATACGTTATAACGTAATAGTATTCAACGTTATACGTTATAACGTAATGCTACATAACGTTATACGTTATAACGTAATAGTATACAACGTTATACGTTATAACGTAATGCTACATAACGTTATACGTTATAAGGTAATAGTATACAACGTTATACGTTATAACGTAATGCTACATATCGTTATACGTTATAACGTAATAGTATACAACGTTATACGTTATAACGTAATGCTACATAACGTTATACGTTATAACGTAATGGTATACAACGTTATACGTTATAACGTAATAGTATACGACGTTATATGTTATAGCGTAATGCTACATAACGTTATACGCTATAGCGTAATGCTACATAACGTTATACGTTATAAGGTAATAGTACATAGCGGTATACGTTATAACGTAATGCTACATAACGTTATACGTTATAACGTAATAGTATTCAACGTTATACGTTATAACGTAATGCTACATAACGTAATACGTTATAAGGTAACAGTACATAGCGTTATACGATATAACGTAGTGCTACATAACGTTATACGTTATAACGTGGTGCTACATAACGTTATACGTTATAACGTAATAGTATACAACGTTATACGTTATAACGTAATGCTACATAACGTTATACGTTATAACGTAATAGTATACAACGTTATACGTTATAACGTAATGCTACATAACGTTATACGTTATAAGGTAATAGTATACCACGTTATACGTTATAACGTGATGCTACATAACATTATACGTTATAAGGTTATAGTATACAACGTTATATGTTATAGCATAATGCTACATAACGTTATACGTTATGACGTAATAGTATACAACGAAATACGTTATAACGTAATGCTACATAACGTTATACGTTATAAGGTAATAGTATATAACGTTATACGTTATAGCCTAATGCTACATAACGTTATACGTTATAAGGTAATAGTATACAACGAAATACGTTATAAAGTAATGCTACATAACGTTATACGTTATAAGGTAATAGTATATAACGTTATACGTTATAGCGTAATGCTACATAACGTTATACGTTATAAGGTAATAGTATACAACGAAATACGATATAACGTAGTGCTACATAACGTTATACGTTATAACGTCGTGCTACATAACGTTATACGTTATAACGTGGTGCTACATAACGTTATACGTTATAACGTAATAGTATACAACGTTATACGTTATAACGTAATGCTACATAACGTTATACGTTATAACGTAATAGTATTCAACGTTATACGTTATAACGTAATGCTACATAACGTTATACGTTATAACGTAATGGTATACAACGTTATACGTTATAACGTAGTAGTATACAACGAAATACGTTATAACGTAATGCTACATAACGTTATACGTTATAAGGTAATAGTATATAACGTTATACGTTATAGCGTAATGCTACATAACGTTATAAGTTATAAGGTAATAGTATATAACCTTATACGTTATAACGTAATGCTACATAACGTAATACGTTATAAGGTAACAGTACATAGCGTTATACGATATAACGTAGTGCTACATAACGTTATACGTTATAACGTGGTGCTACATAACGTTATACGTTATAACGTAATAGGATAGAACGTTATACGTTATAACGTAATGGTATACAACGATATACGTTATGACGTAATAGTATACAACGAAATACGTTATAACGTAATGCTACATAACGTTATACGTTATAAGGTAATAGTATATAACGTTATACGTTATAGCGTAATGCTACATAACGTTATACGTTATAAGGTAATAGTATATAACGTTATACGTTATAACGTAATGCTACATAACGTAATACGTTATAAGGTAACAGTACATAGCGTTATACGATATAACGTAGTGCTACATAACGTTATACGTTATAACGTGGTGCTACATAACGTTATACGTTATAACGTCGTGCTACATAACGTTATACGTTATAACGTAATAGTATACAACGTTATACGTTATAACGTAATGCTACATAACGTTATACGTTATAAGGTAACAGTACATAGCGTTATACGATATAACGTAGTGCTACATAACGTTATACGTTATAACGTGGTGCTACATAACGTTATACGTTATAACGTAATAGTATACAACGTTATACGTTATAACGTAATGCTACATAACGTTATACGTTATAACGTAATAGTATACAACGTTATACGTTATAACGTAATGCTACATAACGTTATACGTTATAAGGTAATAGTATACCACGTTATACGTTATAACGTGATGCTACATAACATTATACGTTATAAGGTTATAGTATACAACGTTATATGTTATAGCATAATGCTACATAACGTTATACGTTATGACGTAATAGTATACAACGAAATACGTTATAACGTAATGCTACATAACGTTATACGTTATAAGGTAATAGTATATAACGTTATACGTTATAGCGTAATGCTACATAACGTTATACGTTATAAGGTAATAGTATACAACGAAATACGTTATAAAGTAATGCTACATAACGTTATACGTTATAAGGTAATAGTATATAACGTTATACGTTATAGCGTAATGCTACATAACGTTATACGTTATAAGGTAATAGTATACAACGAAATACGATATAACGTAGTGCTACATAACGTTATACGTTATAACGTCGTGCTACATAACGTTATACGTTATAACGTGGTGCTACATAACGTTATACGTTATAACGTAATAGTATACAACGTTATACGTTATAACGTAATGCTACATAACGTTATACGTTATAACGTAATAGTATTCAACGTTATACGTTATAACGTAATGCTACATAACGTTATACGTTATAACGTAATGGTATACAACGTTATACGTTATAACGTAGTAGTATACAACGAAATACGTTATAACGTAATGCTACATAACGTTATACGTTATAAGGTAATAGTATATAACGTTATACGTTATAGCGTAATGCTACATAACGTTATAAGTTATAAGGTAATAGTATATAACCTTATACGTTATAACGTAATGCTACATAACGTAATACGTTATAAGGTAACAGTACATAGCGTTATACGATATAACGTAGTGCTACATAACGTTATACGTTATAACGTGGTGCTACATAACGTTATACGTTATAACGTAATAGGATAGAACGTTATACGTTATAACGTAATGGTATACAACGTAATACGTTATAAGGTAACAGTACATAGCGTTATACGATATAACGTAGTGCTACATAACGTTATACGTTATAACGTGGTGCTACATAACGTTATACGTTATAACGTCGTGCTACATAACGTTATACGTTATAACGTAATAGTATACAACGTTATACGTTATAACGTAATGCTACATAACGTTATACGTTATAAGGTAACAGTACATAGCGTTATACGATATAACGTAGTGCTACATAACGTTATACGTTATAACGTCGTGCTACATAACGTTATACGTTATAACGTAATAGTATACAACGTTATACGTTATAACGTAATGCTACATAACGTTATACGTTATAACGTAATAGTATTCAACGTTATACGTTATAACGTAATGCTACATAACGTTATACGTTATAACGTAATAGTATACAACGTTATACGTTATAACGTAATGCTACATAACGTTATACGTTATAAGGTAATAGTATACAACGTTATACGTTATAACGTAATGCTACATATCGTTATACGTTATAACGTAATAGTATACAACGTTATACGTTATAACGTAATGCTACATAACGTTATACGTTATAACGTAATGGTATACAACGTTATACGTTATAACGTAATAGTATACGACGTTATATGTTATAGCGTAATGCTACATAACGTTATACGCTATAGCGTAATGCTACATAACGTTATACGTTATAAGGTAATAGTACATAGCGGTATACGTTATAACGTAATGCTACATAACGTTATACGTTATAACGTAATAGTATTCAACGTTATACGTTATAACGTAATGCTACATAACGTAATACGTTATAAGGTAACAGTACATAGCGTTATACGATATAACGTAGTGCTACATAACGTTATACGTTATAACGTGGTGCTACATAACGTTATACGTTATAACGTAATAGTATATAACGTTATACGTTTTAACGTCGTGCTACATAACGTTATACGTTATAACGTAATAGTATACAACGTTATACGTTATAACGTAATGCTACATAACGTTATACGTTATAACGTAATAGTATACAACGTTATACGTTATAACGTAATGGTATACAACGTTATACGTTATGACGTAATAGTATACAACGAAATACGTTATAACGTAATGCTACATAACGTTATACGTTATAAGGTAATAGTATATAACGTTATACGTTATAGCGTAATGCTACATAACGTTATACGTTATAAGGTAATAGTATATAACGTTATACGTTATAAGGTAATAGTATATAACGTTATACGTTATAACGTAATGCTACATAACGTAATACGTGATAAGGTAACAGTACATAGCGTTATACGATATAACGTAGTGCTACATAACGTTATACGTTATAACGTGGTGCTACATAACGTTATACGTTATAACGTTGTGCTACATAACGTTATACGTTATAACGTAATAGTATACAACGTTATACGTTATAACGTAATGCTACATAACGTTATACGTTATAAGGTAACAGTACATAGCGTTATACGATATAACGTAGTGCTACATAACGTTATACGTTATAACGTGGTGCTACATAACGTTATACGTTATAACGTAATAGTATAGAACGTTATACGTTATAACGTAATGGTATACAACGTTATACGTTATGACGTAATAGTATACAACGAAATACGTTATAACGTAATGCTACATAACGTTATACGTTATAAGGTAATAGTATATAACGTTATACGTTATAGCGTAATGCTACATAACGTTATACGTTATAAGGTAATAGTATACAACGAAATACGATATAACGTAGTGCTACATAACGTTATACGTTATAACGTCGTGCTACATAACGTTATACGTTATAACGTGGTGCTACATAACGTTATACGTTATAACGTAATAGTATAGAACGTTATACGTTATAACGTAATGGTATACAACGTTATACGTTATGACGTAATAGTATACAACGAAATACGTTATAACGTAATGCTACATAACGTTACACGTTATAACGTAATGGTATACAACGTTATACGTTATAACGTAGTAGTATACAACGAAATACGTTATAACGTAATGCTACATAACGTTATACGTTATAAGGTAATAGTATATAACGTTATACGTTATAGCGTAATGCTACATAACGTTATAAGTTATAAGGTAATAGTATATAACCTTATACGTTAAAACGTAATGCTACATAACGTAATACGTTATAAGGTAACAGTACATAGCGTTATACGATATAACGTAGTGCTACATAACGTTATACGTTATAACGTGGTGCTACATAACGTTATACGTTATAACGTAATAGGATAGAACGTTATACGTTATAACGTAATGGTATACAACGTTATACGTTATGACGTAATAGTATACAACGAAATACGTTATAACGTAATGCTACATAACGTTATACGTTATAAGGTAATAGTATATAACGTTATACGTTATAGCGTAATGCTACATAACGTTATACGTTATAAGGTAATAGTATATAACGATATACGTTATAACGTAATGCTACATAACGTAATACGTTATAAGGTAACAGTACATAGCGTTATACGATATAACGTAGTGCTACATAACGTTATACGTTATAACGTGGTGCTACATAACGTTATACGTTATAACGTCGTGCTACATAACGTTATACGTTGTAACGCAATAGTATACAACGTTATACGTTATAACGTAATGCTACATAACGTTATACGTTATAAGGTAACAGTACATAGCGTTATACGATATAACGTAGTGCTACATAACGTTATACGTTATAACGTGGTGCTACATAACGTTATACGTTATAACGTAATAGTATAGAACGTTATACGTTATAACGTAATGGTATACAACGTTATACGTTATGACGGAATAGTATACAACGAAATACGTTATAACGTAATGCTACATAACGTTATACGTTATAAGGTAATAGTATATAACGTTATACGTTATAGCGTAATGCTACATAACGTTATACGTTATAAGGTAATAGTATACAACGAAATACGTTATAACGTAATGCTACATAACGTTATACGTTATAAGGTAATAGTATATAACGTTATACGTTATAGCGTAATGCTACATAACGTTATACGTTATAAGGTAATAGTATACAACGAAATACGATATAACGTAGTGCTACATAACGTTATACGTTATAACGTGGTGCTACATAACGTTATACGTTATAACGTCGTGCTACATAACGTTATACGTTATAACGTAATAGTATACAACGTTATACGTTATAACGTAATGCTACATAACGTTATACGTTATAAGGTAATAGTATACCACGTTATACGTTATAACGTAATGCTACATAACGTTATACGTTATAACGTAATAGTATACAACGTTATACGTTATAACGTAATGCTACATAACGTTATACGTTATAACGTAATAGTATACAACGTTATACGTTATAACGTAATGCTACATAACGTTATACGTTAGAAGGTAATAGTATACCACGTTATACGTTATAACGTAATGCTACATAACGTTATACGTTATAACGAAATAGTATACAACGTTATACGTTATAACGTAATGCTACATAACGTTATACGTTATAACGTAATAGTATACAACGTTATACGTTATAACGTAATGCTACATAACGTTATACGTTATAACGTAATAGTATACAACGAAAGACGTTATAACGTAATGCTACATAACGTAATACGTTATAAGGTAACAGTACATAGCGTTATACGATATAACGTAGTGCTACATAACGTTATACGTTATAACGTGGTGCTACATAACGTTATACGTTATAACGTCGTGCTACATAACGTTATACGTTATAACGTGGTGCTACATAACGTTATACGTTATAACGTAATAGTATAGAACGTTATACGTTATAACGTAATGGTATACAACGTTATACGTTATGACGTAATAGTATACAACGAAATACGTTATAACGTAATGCTACATAACGTTATACGTTATAACGTAATGGTATACAACGTTATACGTTATAACGTAGTAGTATACAACGAAATACGTTATAACGTAATGCTACATAACGTTATACGTTATAAGGTAATAGTATATAACGTTATACGTTATAGCGTAATGCTACATAACGTTATAAGTTATAAGGTAATAGTATATAACCTTATACGTTATAACGTAATGCTACATAACGTAATACGTTATAAGGTAACAGTACATAGCGTTATACGATATAACGTAGTGCTACATAACGTTATACGTAATAACGTGGTGCTACATAACGTTATACGTTATAACGTAATAGTATAGAACGTTATACGTTATAACGTAATGGTATACAACGTTATACGTTATGACGTAATAGTATACAACGAAATACGTTATAACGTAATGCTACATAACGTTATACGTTATAAGGTAATAGTATATAACGTTATACGTTATAGCGTAATGCTACATAACGTTATACGTTATAAGGTAATAGTATATAACGTTATACGTTATAACGTAATGCTACATAACGTAATACGTTATAAGGTAACAGTACATAGCGTTATACGACATAACGTAGTGCTACATAACGTTATACGTTATAACGTGGTGCTACATAACGTTATACGGTATAACGTCGTGCTACATAACGTTATACGTTATAACGTAATAGTATACAACGTTATACGTTATAACGTAATGCTACATAACGTTATACGTTATAAGGTAACAGTACATAGCGTTATACGATATAACGTAGTGCTACATAACGTTATACGTTATAACGTGGTGCTACATAACGTTATACGTTATAACGTAATAGTATAGAACGTTATACGTTATAACGTAATGGTATACAACGTTATACGTTATGACGTAATAGTATACAACGACATACGTTATAACGTAATGCTACATAACGTTATACGTTATAAGGTAATAGTATATAACGTTATACGTTATAGCGTAATGCTACATAACGTTATACGTTATAAGGTAATAGTATACAACGAAATACGTTATAACGTAATGCTACATAACGTTATACGTTATAAGGTAATAGTATATAACGTTATACGTTATAGCGTAATGCTACATAACGTTATACGTTATAAGGTAATAGTATACAACGAAATACGATATAACGTAGTGCTACATAACGTTATACGTTATAACGTGGTGCTACATAACGTTATACGTTATAACGTCGTGCTACATAACGTTATACGTTATAACGTAATAGTATACAACGTTATACGTTATAACGTAATGCTACATAACGTTATACGTTATAAGGTAATAGTATACCACGTTATACGTTATAACGTAATGCTACATAACGTTATACGTTATAACGTAATAGTATATAACGTTATACGTTTTAACGTCGTGCTACATAACGTTATACGTTATAACGTAATAGTATACAACGTTATACGTTATAACGTAATGCTACATAACGTTATACGTTATAACGTAATAGTATACAACGTTATACGTTATAACGTCGTGCTACATAACGTTATACGTTATAACGTAATAGTATACAACGTTATACGTTATAACGTAATGCTACATAACGTTATACGTTATAACGTAATAGTATTCAACGTTATACGTTATAACGTAATGCTACATAACGTTATACGTTATAACGTAATAGTATACAACGTTATACGTTATAACGTAATGCTACATAACGTTATACGTTATAAGGTAATAGTATACAACGTTATACGTTATAACGTAATGCCACATATCGTTATACGTTATAACGTAATAGTATACAACGTTATACGTTATAACGTAATGCTACATAACGTTATACGTTATAACGTAATGGTATACAACGTTATACGTTATAACGTAATAGTATACGACGTTATATGTTATAGCGTAATGCTACATAACGTTATACGCTATAGCGTAATGCTACATAACGTTATACGTTATAAGGTAATAGTATATAACGTATACCGTTATAAGGTAACAATATATAAAGAAATACGATATAACGTAATGCTACATAACGTTATACGTTATAAGGTAAGCGTATATAACGTTATACGTTATGGCGTAATGCTACATAACATTATACGTTATAAGGTAATAGTATATAACGTTACACGTTATAACGTAGTGCTACATAACGTTATACGTTATAACGTAATAGTATAAAACGTTATACGTTATAACGTAATGCTACATAACGTCATACGTTATAAGGTAATAGTATATAACGTATAACGTTATATGGTAACAATATATAACGATATACGTTATAACGTAATGCTACACAACGTTATACGTTATAAGGTAACAGTATATATCGTTATACGTTAGAACGTAATGCTACATAACGTTATACGATATAAGGTAATAGTATATAACGATATACGTTATAACGTAATGCTACATAACGTTATACGTTATAACGTAATAGTATTCAACGTTATACGTTATAACGTAATGCTACATAACGTTATACGTTATAACGTAATAGTATACAACGTTATACGTTATAACGTAATGCTACATAACGTTATACGTTATAACGTAATAGTATACAACGTTATACGTTATAACGTAATGCTACATAACGTTATACGTTATAAGGTAATAGTATACCACGTTATACGTTATAACGTAATGCTACATAACGTTATACGTTATAACGAAATAGTATACAACGTTATACGTTATAACGTAATGCTACATAACGTTATACGTTATAACGTAATAGTATACAACGTTATACGTTATAACGTAATGCTACATAACGTTATACGTTATAACGTAATAGTATACAACGAAATACGTTATAACGTAATGCTACATAACGTAATACGTTATAAGGTAACAGTACATAGCGTTATACGATATAACGTAGTGCTACATAACGTTATACGTTATAACGTGGTGCTACATAACGTTATACGTTATAACGTCGTGCTACATAACGTTATACGTTATAACGTAATAGTATACAACGTTATACGTTATAACGTAATGCTACATAACGTTATACGTTATAAGGTAATAGTATACCACGTTATACGTTATAACGTAATGCTACATAACGTTATACGTTATAACGTAATATTATATAACGTTATACGTTTTAACGTCGTGCTACATAACGTTATACGTTATAACGTAATAGTATACAACGTTATACGTTATAACGTAATGCTACATAACGTTATACGTTATAACGTAATAGTATACAACGTTATACGTTATAACGTCGTGCTACATAACGTTATACGTTATAACGTAATAGTATACAACGTTATACGTTATAACGTAATGCTACATAACGTTATACGTTATAACGTAATAGTATACAACGTTATACGTTATAACGTAATGCTACATAACGTTATACGTTATAACGTAATAGTATACAACGTTATACGTTATAACGTAATGCTACATAACGTTATACGTTATAAGGTAATAGTATACAACGTTATACGTTATAACGTAATGCTACATATCGTTATACGTTATAACGTAATAGTATACAACGTTATACGTTATAACGTAATGCTACATAACGTTATACGTTATAACGTAATGGTATACAACGTTATACGTTATAACGTAGTAGTATACAACGAAATACGTTATAACGTAATGCTACATAACGTAATACGTTATAAGGTAACAGTACATAGCGTTATACGATATAACGTAGTGCTACATAACGTTATACGTTATAACGTGGTGCTACATAACGTTATACGTTATAACGTAATAGTATAGAACGTTATACGTTATAACGTAATGGTATACAACGTTATACGTTATGACGTAATAGTATACAACGAAATACGTTATAACGTAATGCTACATAACGTTATACGTTATAAGGTAATAGTATATAACGTTATACGTTATAGCGTAATGCTACATAACGTTATTCGTTATAAGGTAATAGTATACAACGAAATACGTTATAACGTAATGCTACATAACGTTATACGTTATAAGGTAATAGTATATAACGTTATACGTTATAGCGTAATGCTACATAACGTTATACGTTATAAGGTAATAGTATATAACGTTATACGTTATAACGTAATGCTACATAACGTAATACGTTATAAGGTAACAGTACATAGCGTTATACGATATAACGTAGTGCTACATAACGTTATACGTTATAACGTGGTGCTACATAACGTTATACGTTATAACGTCGTGCTACATAACGTTATACGTTATAACGTAATAGTATACAACGTTATACGTTATAACGTAATGCTACATAACGTTATACGTTATAAGGTAATAGTATACAACGTTATACGTTATAACGTAATGCTACATATCGTTATACGTTATAACGTAATAGTATACAACGTTATACGTTATAACGTAATGCTACATAACGTTATACGTTATAACGTAATGGTATACAACGTTATACGTTATAACGTAATAGTATACGACGTTATATGTTATAGCGTAATGCTACATAACGTTATACGCTATAGCGTAATGCTACATAACGTTATACGTTATAAGGTAATAGTATATAACGTTATACGTTATAGCGTAATGCTACATAACGTTATACGTTATAAGGTAATAGTATACAACGAAATACGTTATAACGTAATGCTACATAACGTTATACGTTATAAGGTAATAGTATATAACGTTATACGTTATAGCGTAATGCTACATAACGTTATACGTTATAAGGTAATAGTATATAACGTTATACGTTATAACGTAATGCTACATAACGTAATACGTTATAAGGTAACAGTAAATAGCGTTATACGATATAACGTAGTGCTACATAACGTTATACGTTATAACGTGGTGCTACATAACGTTATACGTTATAACGTCGTGCTACATAACGTTATACGTTATAACGTAATAGTATACAACGTTATACGTTATAACGTAATGCTACATAACGTTATACGTTATAACGTAATAGTATACAACGTCATACGTTATAACGTAATGCTATCTAACGTTATACGTTATAACGTAATAGTATACAACGTTATACGTTATAACGTAATGCTACATATCGTTATACGTTATAACGTAATAGTATACAACGTTATACGTTATAACGTAATGCTACATAACGTTATACGTTATAAGGTAACAGTACATAGCGTTATACGATTTAACGTAGTGCTACATAACGTTATTAGTTATAACGTGGTGCTACATAACGTTATACGTTATAACGTAATAGTATAGAACGTTATACGTTATAACGTAATGGTATACAACGTTATACGTTATGACGTAATAGTATACAACGAAATACGTTATAACGTAATGCTACATAACGTTATACGTTATAAGGTAATAGTATATAACGTTATACGTTATAGCGTAATGCTACATAACGTTATAAGTTATAAGGTAATAGTATACAACGAAATACGTTATAACGTAATGCTACATAACGTTATACGTTATAAGGTAATAGTATATAACGTTATACGTTATAGCGTAATGCTACATAACGTTATACGTTATAAGGTAATAGTATACAACGAAATACGATATAACGTAGTGCTACATAACGTTATACGTTATAACGTGGTGCTACATAACGTTATACGTTATAACGTCGTGCTACATAACGTTATACGTTATAACGTAATAGTATACAACGTTATACGTTATAACGTAATGCTACATAACGTTATACGTTATAAGGTAATAGTATACCACGTTATACGTTATAACGTAATGCTACATAACGTTATACGTTATAACGTAATAGTATATAACGTTATACGTTTTAACGTCGTGCTACATAACGTTATACGTTATAACGTAATAGTATACAACGTTATACGTTATAACGTAATGCTACATAACGTTATACGTTATAACGTAATAGTATACAACGTTATACGTTATAACGTCGTGCTACATAACGTTATACGTTATAACGTAATAGTATACAACGTTATACGTTATAACGTAATGCTACATAACGTTATACGTTATAACGTAATAGTATACAACGTTATACGTTTTAACGTAATGCTACATAACGTTATACGTTATAACGTAATAGTATACAACGTTATACGTTATAACGTAATGCTACATAACGTTATACGTTATAAGGTAATAGTATACAACGTTATACGTTATAACGTAATGCTACATATCGTTATACGTTATAACGTAATAGTATGCAACGTTATACGTTATAACGTAATGCTAAATAACGTTATACGTTATAACGTAATAGTATACAAGGTTATACGTTATAACGTAATGCTACATATCGTTATACGTTATAACGTAATAGTATACAACGTTATACGTTATAACGTAATAGTATACAACGTTATACGTTATAACGTAATGCTACATATCGTTATATGTTATAACGTAATAGTATACAACGTTATACGTTATAACGTAATGCTACATAACGTTATACGTTATCACGTCGTGCTACATAACGTTATACGTTATAACGTAATAGTATACAACGTTATACGCTATAACGTCGTGCTACATAACGTTATACGTTATAACGTAATAGTATACAACATTATACGTTATAACGTAATGCTACATAACGTTATACGTTATAACGTAATAGTATACAACGTTATACGTTGTAACGTAATGCTACATAACGTTATACATTATAACGTAATAGTATACAACGTTATACGTTATAACGTAATGCTACATATCGTTATACGTTATACCGTAATAGTATGCAACGTTATACGTTATAACGTAATGCTAAATAACGTTATACGTTATAACGTAATAGTATACAACGTTATACGTTATAACGTAATGCTACATATCGTTATACGTTATAACGTAATAGTATGCAACGTTATACGTTATAACGTAATGCTAAATAACGTTATACGTTATAAGGTAATAGTATAGAACGAAATACGTTATAACGTAATGCTACATAACGTTATACGTTATAAGGTAATAGTATATAACGTTATACGTTATAGCGTAATGCTACATAACGTTATACGTTATAAGGTAATAGTATACAACGTTATACGTTATAACGTAATGCTACATATCGTTGTACGTTATAACGTAGTAGTATACAACGTTATACGTTATAACATGGTGCTTCATAACGTTATACGTTATAACGTCGTGCTACATAACGTTATACGTTATAACGTAATAGTATACAACGTTATACGTTATAACGTAATGCTACATAACGTTATACGTTATAACGTAATGCTACATATCGTTATACGTTATAACGTAATAGTATGCAACGTTATACGTTATAACGTAATGCTAAATAACGTTATACGTTATAACGTAATAGTATACAAGGTTATACGTTATAACGTAATGCTACATATCGTTATACGTTATAACGTAATAGTATACAACGTTATACGTTATAACGTAATAGTATACAACGTTATACGTTATAACGTAATGCTACATATCGTTATATGTTATAACGTAATAGTATACAACGTTATACGTTATAACGTAATGCTACATAACGTTATACGTTATCACGTCGTGCTACATAACGTTATACGTTATAACGTAATAGTATACAACGTTATACGCTATAACGTCGTGCTACATAACGTTATACGTTATAACGTAATAGTATACAACATTATACGTTATAACGTAATGCTACATAACGTTATACGTTATAACGTAATAGTATACAACGTTATACGTTGTAACGTAATGCTACATAACGTTATACGTTATAACGTAATAGTATACAACGTTATACGTTATAACGTAATGCTACATATCGTTATACGTTATACCGTAATAGTATGCAACGTTATACGTTATAACGTAATGCTAAATAACGTTATACGTTATAACGTAATAGTATACAACGTTATACGTTATAACGTAATGCTACATATCGTTATACGTTATAACGTAATAGTATGCAACGTTATACGTTATAACGTAATGCTAAATAACGTTATACGTTATAAGGTAATAGTATAGAACGAAATACGTTATAACGTAATGCTACATAACGTTATACGTTATAAGGTAATAGTATATAACGTTATACGTTATAGCGTAATGCTACATAACGTTATACGTTATAAGGTAATAGTATACAACGTTATACGTTATAACGTAATGCTACATATCGTTGTACGTTATAACGTAGTAGTATACAACGTTATACGTTATAACATGGTGCTTCATAACGTTATACGTTATAACGTCGTGCTACATAACGTTATACGTTATAACGTAATAGTATACAACGTTATACGTTATAACGTAATGCTACATAACGTTATACGTTATAACGTAATAGTATACAACGTTATACGTTATAACGTAATGCTACATAACGTTATACGTTATAACGTAATAGTATACAACGTTATACGTTATAACGTAATGCTATCTAACGTTATACGTTATAACGTAATAGTATACAACGTTATACGTTATAACGTAATGCTACATATCGTTATACGTTATAACGTAATAGTATACACCGTTATACGTTATAACATGGTGCTTCATAACGTTATACGTTATAACGTCGTGCTACATAACGTTATACGTTATAACGTAATAGTATACAACGTTATACGTTATAACGTAATGCTACATAACGTTATACGTTATAACGTAATAGTATACAACGTTATACGTTATAACGTAATGCTTTCCAACGTTATACGTTATAACGTAATAGTATACAACGTTATACGTTATAACGTAATGCTACATAACGGTATACGTTATAAGGTAGTAGTATACAACGTTATGCGTTATAACGTAATGCTACATAACGTTATACGTTATAACGTACTAGTATACAACGTTATACGTTATCACGTCGTGCTACATAACGTTATACGTTATAACGTAATAGTATACAACGTTATACGTTATAGCGTAATGCTACATAACGTTATACGTTATAACGTAATAGTATACAACGTTATACGTTATAACGTAATGCTACATATCGATATACGTTATAACGTAATAGTATGCAACGTTATACGTTATAACGTAATGCTAAATAACGTTATACGTTATAACGTAATAGTATACAACGTTATACGTTATATCGTAATGCTACATATCTTTATACGTTATAACGTAATAGTATACAACGTTATACGTTATATCGTAATGCTACATAACGTTATACGTTATAACGTCGTGCTACATAACGTTATACGTTATAACGTAATAGTATACAACGTTATACGTTATAACGTAATGCTACATAACGTTATACGTTATAACGTAATAGTATACAACGTTATACGTTATAACGTAATGCTACATAACGTTATACGTTATAACGTAATAGTATACAACGTTATACGTTATAACGTAATGCTACATATCGTTATACGTTATAACGTAATAGTATGCAACGTTATACGTTATAACGTAATGCTAAATAACGTTATACGTTATAACGTAATAGTATACAACGTTATACGTTATAACGTAATGCTACATATCGTTATACGTTATAACGTAATAGTATACAACGTTATACGTTATAACGTAATGCTACATAACGTTATACATTATAAGGTAATAGTATATAACGTTATACGTTATAACGTAATGCTACATAACGTAATACGTTATAAGGTAACAGTACATAGCGTTATACGATATAACGTAGTGCTACATAACGTAATACGTTATAAGGTAACAGTACATAGCGTTATACGATATAACGTAGTGCTACATAACGTTATACGTTATAACGTGGTGCTACATAACGTTATACGTTATAAGGTAATAGTATATAACGTTATACGTTATAGCGTAATGCTACATAACGTTATACGTTATAAGGTAATAGTATACAACGAAATACGTTATAACGTAATGCTACATAACGTTATACGTTATAAGGTAATAGTATATAACGTTTTACGTTATAGCGTAATGCTACATAACGTTATACGTTATAAGGTAATAGTATATAACGTTATACGTTATAACGTAATGCTACATAACGTAATACGTTATAAGGTAACAGTACATAGCGTTATACGATATAACGTAGTGCTACATAACGTTATACGTTATAACGTGGTGCTACATAACGTTATACGTTATAACGTAATAGTATAGAACGTTATACGTTATAACGTAATGGTATACAACGTTATACGTTATGACGTAGTAGTATACAACGAAATACGTTATAACGTAATGCTACATAACGTTATACGTTATAAGGTAATAGTATATAACGTTATACGTTATAGCGTAATGCTACATAACGTTATACGTTATAAGGTAATAGTATACAACGAAATACGTTATAACGTAATGCTACATAACGTTATACGTTATAAGGTAATAGTATATAACGTTTTACGTTATAGCGTAATGCTACATAACGTTATACGTTATAAGGTAATAGTATATAACGTTATACGTTATAACGTAATGCTACATAACGTAATACGTTATAAGGTAACAGTACATAGCGTTATACGATATAACGTAGTGCTACATAACGTTATACGTTATAACGTGGTGCTACATAACGTTATACGTTATAACGTCGTGCTACATAACGTTATACGTTATAACGTGGTGCTACATAACGTTATACGTTATAACGTCGTGCTACATAACGTTATACGTTATAACGTAATAGTATACAACGTTATACGTTATAACGTAATGCTACATAACGTTATACGTTATAACGTCGTGCTACATAACGTTATACGTTATAACGTAATAGTATACAACGTTATACGTTATAACGTAATGCTACATAACGTTATACGTTATAACGTAATAGTATACAACGTTATACGTTATAACGTAATGCTATCTAACGTTATACGTTATAACGTAATAGTATACAACGTTATACGTTATAACGTAATGCTACATATCGTTATACGTTATAACGTAATAGTATACAACGTTATACGTTATAACGTAATGCTACATAACGTTATACGTTATAACGTAATGGTATACAACGTTATACGTTATAACGTAGTTGTATACAACGAAATACGTTATAACGTAATGCTACATAACGTTATACGTTATAAGGTAATAGTATATAACGTTATACGTTATAGCGTAATGCTACATAACGTTATACGTTATAAGGTAATAGTATATAACGTTATACGTTATAACGTAATGCTACATAACGTAGTACGTTATAAGGTAACAGTACATAGCGTTATACGATATAACGTAGTGCTACATAACGTTATACGTTATAACGTGGTGCTACATAACGTTATACGTTATAACGTAATAGTATAGAACGTTATACGTTATAACGTAATGGTATACAACGTTATACGTTATGACGTAATAGTATACAACGAAATACGTTATAACGTAATGCTACATAACGTTATACGTTATAAGGTAATAGTATATAACGTTATACGTTATAGCGTAATGCTACATAACGTTATACGTTATAAGGTAATAGTATACAACGAAATACGTTATAACGTAATGCTACATAACGTAATACGTTATAAGGTAACAGTACATAGCGTTATACGATATAACGTAGTGCTACATAACGTTATACGTTATAACGTGGTGCTACATAACGTTATACGTTATAACGTCGTGCTACATAACGTTATACGTTATAACGTAATAGTATACAACGTTATACGTTATAACGTAATGCTACATAACGTTATACGTTATAACGTAATAGTATACAACGTTATACGTTATAACGTAATGCTATCTAACGTTATACGTTATAACGTAATAGTATACAACGTTATACGTTATAACGTAATGCTACATAACGGTATACGTTATAAGGTAGTCGTATACAACGTTATGCGTTATAACGTAATGCTACATAACGTTATACGTTATAACGTACTAGTATACAACGTTATACGTTATCACGTCGTGCTACATAACGTTATACGTCATAACGTAATAGTATACAACGTTATACGTTATAGCGTAATGCTACATAACGTTATACGTTATAACGTAATAGTATACAACGTTATACGTTATAACGTAATGCTACATATCGTTATACGTTATAACGTAATAGTATGCAACGTTATACGTTATAACGTAATGCTAAATAACGTTATACGTTATAACGTAATAGTATACAACGTTATACGTTATAACGTAATGCTACATATCGTTATACATTATAACGTAATAGTATACAACGTTATACGTTATAACGTAATGCTACATAACGTTATACGTTATAACGTCGTGCTACATAACGTTATACGTTATAACGTAATAGTATACAACGTTATACGTTATAACGTAATGCTACATAACGTTATACGTTATAACGTAATAGTATACAACGTTATACGTTATAACGTAATGCTACATATCGTTATACGTTATACCGTAATAGTATGCAACGTTATACGTTATAACGTAATGCTAAATAACGTTATACGTTATAACGTAATAGTATACAACGTTATACGTTATAACGTAATGCTACATATCGTTATACGTTATAACGTAATAGTATGCAACGTTATACGTTATAACGTAATGCTACATATCGTTATACGTTATAACGTAATAGTATACAACGTTATACGTTATAACGTAATGCTACATAACGTTATACGTTATCACGTCGTGCTACATAACGTTATACGTTATAACGTAATAGTATACAACGTTATACGTTATAACGTCGTGCTACATAACGTTATACGTTATAACGTAATAGTATACAACGTTATACGTTATAACGTAATGCTACATAACGTTATACGTTATAACGTAATAGTATACAACGTTATACGTTGTAACGTAATGCTACATAACGTTATACGTTATAACGTAATAGTATACAACGTTATACGTTATAACGTAATGCTACATATCGTTATACGTTATAACGTAATAGTATGCAACGTTATACGTTATAACGTAATGCTAAATAACGTTATACGTTATAACGTAATAGTATACAACGTTATACGTTATAACGTAATGCTACATATCGTTATACGTTATAACGTAATAGTATGCAACGTTATACGTTATAACGTAATGCTAAATAACGTTATACGTTATAAGGTAATAGTATAGAACGAAATACGTTATAACGTAATGCTACATAACGTTATACGTTATAAGGTAATAGTATATAACGTTATACGTTTTTGCGTAATGCTACATAACGTTATACGTTATAAGGTAATAGTATATAACGTTATACGTTATAACGTAATGCTACATAACGTAATACGTTATAAGGTAGCAGTACATAGCGTTATACGATATAACGTAGTGCTACATAACGTTATACGTTATAACGTAATGCTACATAACGTTATACGTTATAACGTAATAGTATACAACGTTATACGTTATAACGTAATGCTATCTAACGTTATACGTTATAACGTAATAGTACACAACGTTATACGTTATAACGTAATGCTACATATCGTTATACGTTATAACGTAATAGTATACAACGTTATACGTTATAACATGGTGCTTCATAACGTTATACGTTATAACGTCGTGCTACATAACGTTATACGTTATAACGTAATAGTATACAACGTTATACGTTATAACGTAATGCTACATAACGGTATACGTTATAAGGTAGTAGTATACAACGTTATGCGTTATAACGTAATGCTACATAACGTTATACGTTATAACGTACTAGTAAACAACGTTATACGTTATAACGTAATAGTATACAACGTTATACGTTATAACGTAATGCTATCTAACGTTATACGTTATAACGTAATAGTATACAACGTTATACGTTATAACGTAATGCTATCTAACGTTATACGTTATAACGTAATAGTATACAACGTTATACGTTATAACGTAATGCTATCTAACGTTATACGTTATAACGTAATAGTATACAACGTTATACGTTATAACGTAATGCTACATAACGGTATACGTTATAAGGTAGTAGTATACAACGTTATGCGTTATAACGTAATGCTACATAACGTTATACGTTATAACGTACTAGTATTCAACGTTATACGTTATCACGTCGTGCTACATAACGTTATACGTTATAACGTAATAGTATACAACGTTATACGTTATAACGTAATAGTATACAACGTTATACGTTATAACGTAATGCTACATATCGATATACGTTATAACGTAATAGTATGCAACGTTATACGTTATAACGTAATGCTAAATAACGTTATACGTTATAACGTAATAGTATACAACGTTATACGTTATAACGTAATGCTACATATCTTTATACGTTATAACGTAATAGTATACAACGTTATACGTTATAACGCAATGCTACATAACGTTATACGTTATAACGTCGTGCTACATAACGTTATACGTTATAACGTAATAGTATACAACGTTATACGTTATAACGTAATGCTACATAACGTTATACGTTATAACGTAATAGTATACAACGTTATACGTTATAACGTAATGCTACATAACGTTATACGTTATAACGTAATAGTATACAACGTTATACGTTATAACGTAATGCTACATATCGTTATACGTTATAACGTAATAGTATACAACGTTATACGTTATAACGTAATGCTACATAACGTTATATGTTATCACGTCGTGCTACATAACGTTATACGTTATAACGTAATAGTATACAACGTTATACGTTATAACGTAATGCTACATAACGTTATACGTTATAACGTAATAGTATACAACGTTATACGTTATAACGTAATGCTACATAACGTTATACGTTATAACGTAATAGTATACAACGTTATACGTTATAACGTAATGCTACATAACGTTATACGTTATAACGTCGTGCTACATAACGTTATACGTTATAACGTAATAGTATACAACGTTATACGTTATAACGTAATGCTACATAACGTTATACGTTATAACGTAATAGTATACAACGTTATACGTTATAACGTAATGCTACATAACGTTATACGTTATAACGTAATAGTATACAACGTTATACGTTATAACGTAATGCTACATAACGTTATACGTTATAAGGTAATAGTATACAACGTTATATGTTATAGCAAAATGCTACATAACGTTATACGTTATAACGTAATGCTACATAACGTTATACGTTATAAGGTAGTAGTATACAACGTTATACGTTATAACGTCGTGCTACATAACGTTATACGTCATAACGTAATAGTATACAACGTTATACGTTATAACGTAATGCTACATAACGTTATACGTTATAACGTAATAGTATACAACGTTATACGTTATAACGTAATGCTACATAACGTTATACGTTATAACGTAATAGTATACAACGTTATACGTTATAACGTAATGCTACATATCGTTATACGTTGTAACGTAATAGTATACAACGTTATACGTTATAACGTAATGCTACATATCGTTATACGTTATAACGTAATAGTATACAACGTTATACGTTATGACGTAATGCTACATAACGTTATACGTTATAACGTCGTGCTACATAACGTTATACGTTATAACGTAATAGTATACAACGTTATACGTTATAACGTAATGCTACATAACGTAATACGTTATAAGGTAGCAGTACATAGCGTTATACGATATAACGTAGTGCTACATAACGTTATACGTTATAACGTAATAGTATACAACGTTATACGTTATAACGTAATGCTATCTAACGTTATACGTTATAACGTAATAGTACACAACGTTATACGTTATAACGTAATGCTACATATCGTTATACGTTATAACGTAATAGTATACAACGTTATACGTTATAACGTAATAGTATACAACGTTATACGTTATAACGTAATGCTACATAACGTAATACGTTATAAGGTAGCAGTACATAGCGTTATACGATATAACGTAGTGCTACATAACGTTATACGTTATAACGTAATGCTACATAACGTAATACGTTATAAGGTAGCAGTACATAGCGTTATACGATATAACGTAGTGCTACATAACGTTATACGTTATAACGTAATGCTACATAACGTTATACGTTATAACGTAATAGTATACAACGTTATACGTTATAACGTAATGCTATCTAACGTTATACGTTATAACGTAATAGTACACAACGTTATACGTTATAACGTAATGCTACATATCGTTATACGTTATAACGTAATAGTATACAACGTTATACGTTATAACATGGTGCTTCATAACGTTATACGTTATAACGTCGTGCTACATAACGTTATACGTTATAACGTAATAGTATACAACGTTATACGTTATAACGTAATGCTACATAACGGTATACGTTATAAGGTAGTAGTATACAACGTTATGCGTTATAACGTAATGCTACATAACGTTATACGTTATAACGTACTAGTAAACAACGTTATACGTTATAACGTAATAGTATACAACGTTATACGTTATAACGTAATGCTATCTAACGTTATACGTTATAACGTAATAGTATACAACGTTATACGTTATAACGTAATGCTATCTAACGTTATACGTTATAACGTAATAGTATACAACGTTATACGTTATAACGTAATGCTATCTAACGTTATACGTTATAACGTAATAGTATACAACGTTATACGTTATAACGTAATGCTACATAACGGTATACGTTATAAGGTAGTAGTATACAACGTTATGCGTTATAACGTAATGCTACATAACGTTATACGTTATAACGTACTAGTATTCAACGTTATACGTTATCACGTCGTGCTACATAACGTTATACGTTATAACGTAATAGTATACAACGTTATACGTTATAACGTAATAGTATACAACGTTATACGTTATAACGTAATGCTACATATCGATATACGTTATAACGTAATAGTATGCAACGTTATACGTTATAACGTAATGCTAAATAACGTTATACGTTATAACGTAATAGTATACAACGTTATACGTTATAACGTAATGCTACATATCTTTATACGTTATAACGTAATAGTATACAACGTTATACGTTATAACGCAATGCTACATAACGTTATACGTTATAACGTCGTGCTACATAACGTTATACGTTATAACGTAATAGTATACAACGTTATACGTTATAACGTAATGCTACATAACGTTATACGTTATAACGTAATAGTATACAACGTTATACGTTATAACGTAATGCTACATAACGTTATACGTTATAACGTAATAGTATACAACGTTATACGTTATAACGTAATGCTACATATCGTTATACGTTATAACGTAATAGTATACAACGTTATACGTTATAACGTAATGCTACATAACGTTATATGTTATCACGTCGTGCTACATAACGTTATACGTTATAACGTAATAGTATACAACGTTATACGTTATAACGTAATGCTACATAACGTTATACGTTATAACGTAATAGTATACAACGTTATACGTTATAACGTAATGCTACATAACGTTATACGTTATAACGTCGTGCTACATAACGTTATACGTTATAACGTAATAGTATACAACGTTATACGTTATAACGTAATGCTACATAACGTTATACGTTATAACGTAATAGTATACAACGTTATACGTTATAACGTAATGCTACATAACGTTATACGTTATAACGTAATAGTATACAACGTTATACGTTATAACGTAATGCTACATAACGTTATACGTTATAACGTCGTGCTACATAACGTTATACGTTATAACGTAATAGTATACAACGTTATACGTTATAACGTAATGCTACATAACGTTATACGTTATAAGGTAATAGTATACAACGTTATATGTTATAGCAAAATGCTACATAACGTTATACGTTATAACGTAATGCTACATAACGTTATACGTTATAAGGTAGTAGTATACAACGTTATACGTTATAACGTCGTGCTACATAACGTTATACGTCATAACGTAATAGTATACAACGTTATACGTTATAACGTAATGCTACATAACGTTATACGTTATAACGTAATAGTATACAACGTTATACGTTATAACGTAATGCTACATAACGTTATACGTTATAACGTAATAGTATACAACGTTATACGTTATAACGTAATGCTACATATCGTTATACGTTGTAACGTAATCGTATACAACGTTATACGTTATAACGTAATGCTACATATCGTTATACGTTATAACGTAATAGTATACAACGTTATACGTTATGACGTAATGCTACATAACGTTATACGTTATAACGTCGTGCTACATAACGTTATACGTTATAACGTAATAGTATACAACGTTATACGTTATAACGTAATGCTACATAACGTTATACGTTATAACGTAATAGTATACAACGTTATACGTTATAACGTAATGCTACATAACGTTATACGTTATAACGTAATAGTATACAACGTTATACGTTATAACGTAATGCTACATATCGTTATACGTTATAACGTAATAGTATGCAACGTTATACGTTATAACGTAATGCTAAATAACGTTATACGTTATAACGTAATAGTATAGAACGTTATACGTTATAACGTAATGCTACATATCGTTATACGTTATAGCGTAATAGTATACAACGTTATACGTTATAACGTAATGCTACATAACGTTATACGTTATAACGTCGTGCTACATAACGTTATACGTTATAACGTAATAGTATACAACGTTATACGTTATAACGTAATGCTACATAACGTTATACGTTATAACGTAATAGTATACAACGTTATACGTTATAACGTAATGCTACATAACGTTATACGTTATAACGTCGTGCTACATAACGTTATACGTTATAACGTAATAGTATACAACGTTATACGTTATAACGTAATGCTACATAACGTTATACGTTATAACGTAATAGTATACAACGTTATACGTTATAACGTAATGCTACATAACGTTATACGTTATAACGTAATAGTATACAACGTTATACGTTATAACGTAATGCTACATCACGTTATACGTTATAAGGTAATAGTATACAACGTTATATGTTATAGCAAAATGCTACATAACGTTATACGTTATAACGTAATGCTACATAACGTTATACGTTATAAGGTAGTAGTATACAACGTTATACGTTATAACGTCGTGCTACATAACGTTATACGTCATAACGTAATAGTATACAACGTTATACGTTATAACGTAATGCTACATAACGTTATACGTTATAACGTAATAGTATACAACGTTATACGTTATAACGTAATGCTACATAACGTTATACGTTATAACGTAATAGTATACAACGTTATACGTTATAACGTAATGCTACATAACGTAATACGTTATAAGGTAACAGTACATAGCGTTATACGATATAACGTAGTGCTACATATCGTTATACGTTATAACGTGGTGCTACATAACGTTATACGTTATAACGTCGTGCTACATAACGTTATACGTTATAACGTAATAGTATACAACGTTATACGTTATAACGTAATGCTACATAACGTTATACGTTATAACGTAATAGTATACAACGTTATACGTTATAACGTAATGCTATCTAACGTTATACGTTATAACGTAATAGTATACAACGTTATACGTTATAACGTAATGCTACTTTCGTTATACGTTATAACGTAATAGTATATAACGTTATACGTTATAACGTAATGCTACAAAACATTATACGTTATAAGGTTATAGTATACAACGTTATATGTTATAGCATAATGCTACATAACGTTATACGTTATAACGTAATGCTACATAACGTTATACGTTATAACGTAGTAGTATACAACTTTATACGTTATAACGTAATGCTAAATAACGTTATACGTTATAACGTAATAGTATACAACGTTATACGTTATAGCGTAATGCTACATAACATTATACGTTATAAGGTTATAGTATACAACGTTATATGTTATAGCATAATGCTACATAACGTTATACGTTATAACGTAATGCTACATAACGTTATACGTTATAAGGTAGTAGTATACAACGTTATACGTTATAACGTAATGCTACATAACGTTATACGTTATAATGTACTAGTATACAACGTTATACGTTATAACGTCGTGCTACATAACGTTATACGTTATAACGTAATAGTATACAACGTTATAAGTTATAACGTAATGCTACATAACGTTATACGTTATAACGTAATAGTATAGAACGTTATACGTTATAACGTAATGCTACATATAGTTATACGTTATAACGTAATAGTATACAATGTTTTACGTTATAACGTAATGCTACATAACGTTATACGTTATAACGTAATAGTATACAACGTTATACGTTATAACGTAATGCTATCTAACGTTATACGTTATAACGTAATGGTATACAAAGTTATACGTTATAACGTAATGCTACATATCGCTATACGTTATAACGTAATAGTATACAACGTTATACGTTATAACGTAATGCTACATAACGTTATACGTTATAAGGTACTAGTATAAAGCGTCATACGTTATAACGTAATGCTACATAACGTTATACGTTATAAGGAAATAGTATACAACGTTATACGTTATAACCTAATTCTACATAACGTTATACGTTATAAGGTAATAATATATAACGTATAACGTTATCAGGTAACAATATATAACGATATACGTTATAACGTAATGCTACATAACGTTATACGTTATAAGGTACTAGTATACAACGTTATACGTTATAACGTAATGCTACATAACGTTATACGTTATAACGCAATAGTATACATCGTTATACGTTATAACGTAATGCTACATAACGTTATACGTTAAAAGGTAATAGTATATAACGTTATACGTTATAACGCAGTGCTACATAACGTTATACGTTATAAGGTAATAGTATATAACGTTATACGTTATAGCGTAATGCTACATAACGTTATACGTTATAAGGTAATAGTATAAAACGTTATACGTTATAACGTAATGCTACATAACGTAATACGTTATAAGGTAACAGTACATAGCGTTATACGATATAACGTAGTGCTACATAACGTTATACGTTATAACGTGGTGCTACATAACGTTATACGTTATAACGTAATAGTATACAACGTTATACGTTATAACGTAATGCTATCTAACGTTATACGTTATAACGTAATGCTCCATAACGTCATACGTTATAACGTAATAGTATACGACGTTATATGTTATAACGTAATGCTACATATCGTTATACGTTATAACGTTATAGTATACAACGTTATACGTTATAACATGGTGCTTCATAACGTTATACGTAATAACGTCGTGCTACATAACGTTATACGTTATAACGTAATAGTATACAACGTTATACGTTATAACGTAATGCTACATAACGTTATACGTTATAACGTAATAGTATACAACGTTATACGTTATAACGTAATGCTATCTAACGTTATACGTTATAACGTAATAGTATACAACGTTATACGTTATAACGTAATGCTACATAACGGTATACGTTATAAGGTAGTAGTATACAACGTTATGCGTTATAACGTAATGCTACATAACGTTATACGTTATAACGTACTAGTATACAACGTTATACGTTATCACGTCGTGCTACATAACGTTATACGTTATATCGTAATAGTACACAACGTTATACGTTATAACGTAATGCTGTCTAACGTTATACGTTATAACGTAATGCTCCATAACGTCATACGTTATAACGTAATAGTATACGACGTTATATGTTATAACGTAATGCTACATATCGTTATACGTTATAACGTAATAGTATACAACGTTATACGTTATAACATGGTGCTTCATAACGTTATACGTTATAACGTCATGCTACATAACGTTATACGTTATAACGTAATAGTATACAACGTTATACGTTATAACGTAATGCTACATAACGTTATACGTTATAACGTAATAGTATACAACGTTATACGTTATAACGTAATGCTACATATCGTTATACGTTGTAACGTAATAGTATACAACGTTATACGTTATAACGTAATGCTACATATCGTTATACGTTATAACGTAATAGTATACAACGTTATACGTTATAACGTAATGCTAAATAACGTTATACGTTATAACGTCGTGCTACATAACGTTATACGTTATAACGTAATAGTATACAACGTTATACGTTATAACGTAATGCTACATAACGTTATACGTTATAACGTAATAGTATACAACGTTATACGTTATAACGTAATGCTACATAACGTTATACGTTATAACGTCGTGCTACATAACGTTATACGTTATAACGTAATAGTATACAACGTTATACGTTATAACGTAATGCTACATAACGTTATACGTTATAACGTAATAGTATACAACGTTATACGTTATAACGTAATGCTACATAACGTTATACGTTATAACGTAATAGTATACAACGTTATACGTTATAACGTAATGCTACATCACGTTATACGTTATAAGGTAATAGTATACAACGTTATATGTTATAGCAAAATGCTACATAACGTTATACGTTATAACGTAATGCTACATAACGTTATACGTTATAAGGTAGTAGTATACAACGTTATACGTTATAACGTCGTGCTACATAACGTTATACGTCATAACGTAATAGTATACAACGTTATACGTTATAACGTAATGCTACATAACGTTATACGTTATAACGTAATAGTATACAACGTTATACGTTATAACGTAATGCTACATAACGTTATACGTTATAACGTAATAGTATACAACGTTATACGTTATAACGTAATGCTACATAACGTAATACGTTATAAGGTAACAGTACATAGCGTTATACGATATAACGTAGTGCTACATATCGTTATACGTTATAACGTGGTGCTACATAACGTTATACGTTATAACGTCGTGCTACATAACGTTATACGTTATAACGTAATAGTATACAGCGTTATACGTTATAACGTAATAGTATACAACGTTATACGTTATAACGTAATGCTATCTAACGTTATACGTTATAACGTAATAGTATACAACGTTATACGTTATAACGTAATGCTACATATCGTTATACGTTATAACGTAATAGTATATAACGTTATACGTTATAACGTAATGCTACATAACATTATACGTTATAAGGTTATAGTATACAACGTTATATGTTATAGCATAATGCTACATAACGTTATACGTTATAACGTAATGCTACATAACGGTATACGTTATAAGGTAGTAGTATACAACGTTATGCGTTATAACGTAATGCTACATAACGTTATACGTTATAACGTACTAGTATACAACGTTATACGTTATCACGTCGTGCTACATAACGTTATACGTTATATCGTAATAGTATACAACGTTATACGTTATAACGTAATGCTGTCTAACGTTATACGTTATAACGTAATGCTCCATAACGTCATACGTTATAACGTAATAGTATACGACGTTATATGTTATAACGTAATGCTACATATCGTTATACGTTATAACGTAATAGTATACAACGTTATACGTTATAACATGGTGCTTCATAACGTTATACGTTATAACGTCATGCTACATAACGTTATACGTTATAACGTAATAGTATACAACGTTATACGTTATAACGTAATGCTACATAACGTTATACGTTATAACGTAATAGTATACAACGTTATACGTTATAACGTAATGCTACATATCGTTATACGTTGTAACGTAATAGTATACAACGTTATACGTTATAACGTAATGCTACATATCGTTATACGTTATAACGTAATAGTATACAACGTTATACGTTATAACGTAATGCTAAATAACGTTATACGTTATAACGTCGTGCTACATAACGTTATACGTTATAACGTAATAGTATACAACGTTATACGTTATAACGTAATGCTACATAACGTTATACGTTATAACGTAATAGTATACAACGTTATACGTTATAACGTAATGCTACATAACGTTATACGTTATAACGTCGTGCTACACAACGTTATACGTTATAACGTAATAGTATACAACGTTATACGTTATAACGTAATGCTACATAACGTTATACGTTATAACGTAATAGTATACAACGTTATACGTTATAACGTAATGCTACATAACGTTATACGTTATAACGTAATAGTATACAACGTTATACGTTATAACGTAATGCTACATCACGTTATACGTTATAAGGTAATAGTATACAACGTTATATGTTATAGCAAAATGCTACATAACGTTATACGTTATAACGTAATGCTACATAACGTTATACGTTATAAGGTAGTAGTATACAACGTTATACGTTATAACGTCGTGCTACATAACGTTATACGTCATAACGTAATAGTATACAACGTTATACGTTATAACGTAATGCTACATAACGTTATACGTTATAACGTAATAGTATACAACGTTATACGTTATAACGTAATGCTACATAACGTTATACGTTATAACGTAATAGTATACAACGTTATACGTTATAACGTAATGCTACATAACGTAATACGTTATAAGGTAACAGTACATAGCGTTATACGATATAACGTAGTGCTACATATCGTTATACGTTATAACGTGGTGCTACATAACGTTATACGTTATAACGTCGTGCTACATAACGTTATACGTTATAACGTAATAGTATACAGCGTTATACGTTATAACGTAATAGTATACAACGTTATACGTTATAACGTAATGCTATCTAACGTTATACGTTATAACGTAATAGTATACAACGTTATACGTTATAACGTAATGCTACATATCGTTATACGTTATAACGTAATAGTATATAACGTTATACGTTATAACGTAATGCTACATAACATTATACGTTATAAGGTTATAGTATACAACGTTATATGTTATAGCATAATGCTACATAACGTTATACGTTATAACGTAATGCTACATAACGTTATTCGTTATAACGTAGTAGTATACAACTTTATACGTTATAACGTAATGCTAAATAACGTTATACGTTATAACGTAATAGTATACAACGTTATACGTTATAACGTAATGCTACATAACATTATACGTTATAAGGTTATAGTATACAACGTTATATGTTATAGCATAATGCTACATAACCTTATACGTTATAACGTAATGCTACATAACGTTATACGTTATAAGGTAGTAGTATACAACGTTATACGTTATAACGTCGTGCTACATAACGTTATACGTTATAACGTAATAGTATACAACGTTATACGTTATAACGTAATAGTATACAACGTTATACGTTATAACGTAATGCTACATAACGTTATACGTTATAACGTAATAGTATAAAACGTTATACGTTATAACGTAATGCTACATATAGTTATACGTTATAACGTAATAGTATACAATGTTATACGTTATAACGTAATGCTACATAACGTTATACGTTATAACGTAATAGTATACAACGTTATACGTTATAACGTAATGCTATCTAACGTTATACGTTATAACGTAATGGTATACAACGTTATACGTTATAACGTAATGCTACATATCGCTATACGTTATAACGTAATAGTATACAACGTTATACGTTATAACGTAATGCTACATAACGTTATACGTTATAAGGTACTAGTATAAAGTGTCATACGTTATAACGTAATGCTACATAACGTTATACGTTATAAGGAAATAGTATACAACGTTACACGTTATAACCTAATTCTACATAACGTTATACGTTATAAGGTAATAATATATAACGTATAACGTTATAAGGTAACAATATATAACGATATACGTTATAACGTAATGCTACATAACGTTATACGTTATAAGGTACTAGTATACAACGTTATACGTTATAACGTAATGCTACATAACGTTATACGTTATAACGCAATAGTACACATCGTTATACGTTATAACGTAATGCTACATAACGTTATACGTTAAAAGGTAATAGTATATAACGTTATACGTTATAACGCAGTGCTACATAACGTTATACGTTATAAGGTAATAGTATATAACGTTATACGTTATAGCGTAATGCTACATAACGTTATACGTTATAAGGTAATAGTATATAACGTTATACGTTATAACGTAATGCTACATAACGTAATACGTTATAAGGTAACAGTACATAGCGTTATACGATATAACGTAGTGCTACATAACGTTATACGTTATAACGTGGTGCTACATAACGTTATACGTTATAACGTAATAGTATACAACGTTATGCGTTATAACGTAATGCTATCTAACGTTATACGTTATAACGTAATGCTCCATAACGTCATACGTTATAACGTAATAGTATACGACGTTATATGTTATAACGTAATGCTACATATCGTTATACGTTATAACGTAATAGTATACAACGTTATACGTTATAACATGGTGCTTCATAACGTTATACGTTATAACGTCGTGCTACATAACGTTATACGTTATAACGTAATAGTATACAACGTTATACGTTATAACGTAATGCTACATAACGTTATACGTTATAACGTAATAGTATACAACGTTATACGTTATAACGTAATGCTATCTAACGTTATACGTTATAACGTAATAGTATACAACGTTATACGTTATAACGTAATGCTACATAACGGTATACGTTATAAGGTAGTAGTATACAACGTTATGCGTTATAACGTAATGCTACATAACGATATACGTTATAACGTACTAGTATACAACGTTATACGTTATCACGTCGTGCTACATAACGTTATACGTTATAACGTAATAGTATACAACGTTATACGTTATAGCGTAATGCTACATATCGTTATACGTTATAGCGTAATAGTATACAACGTTATACGTTATAACATGGTGCTACATAACGTTATACGTTATAACGTGGTGCTACATAACGTTATACGTTATATCGTAATAGTATACAACGTTATACGTTATAACGTAATGCTATCTAACGTTATACGTTATAACGTAATGCTCCATAACGTCATACGTTATAACGTAATAGTATACGACGTTATATGTTATAACGTAATGCTACATATCGTTATACGTTATAACGTAATAGTATACAACGTTATACGTTATAACATGGTGCTTCATAACGTTATACGTTATAACGTCGTGCTACATAACGTTATACGTTATAACGTAATAGTATACAACGTTATACGTTATAACGTAATGCTACATAACGTTATACGTTATAACGTAATAGTATACAACGTTATACGTTATAACGTAATGCTATCTAACGTTATACGTTATAACGTAATAGTATACAACGTTATACGTTATAACGTAATGCTACATAACGGTATACGTTATAAGGTAGTAGTATACAACGTTATGCGTTATAACGTAATGCTACATAACGTTATACGTTATAACGTCGTGCTACATAACGTTATACGTTATAACGTAATAGTATACAACGTTATACGTTATAACGTAATGCTACATAACGTTATACGTTATAACGTAATAGTATACAACGTTATACGTTATAACGTAATGCTACATAACGTTATACGTTATAACGTAATAGTATACAACGTTATACGTTATAACGTAATGCTACATATCGTTATACGTTATAACGTAATAGTATGCAACGTTATACGTTATAACGTAATGCTAAATAACGTTATACGTTATAACGTAATAGTATACAACGTTATACGTTATAACGTAATGCTACATATCGTTATACGTTATAACGTAATAGTATACAACGTTATACGTTATAACGTAATGCTACATAACGTTATACGTTATCACGTCGTGCTACATAACGTTATACGTTATAACGTAATAGTATACAACGTTATACGTTATAACGTAATGCTACATAACGTTATACGTTATAACGTAATAGTATACAACGTTATACGTTATAACGTAATGCTACATAACGTTATACGTTATAACGTCGTGCTACATAACGTTATACGTTATAACGTTATAGTATACAACGTTATACGTTATAACGTAATGCTACATAACGTTATACGTTATAACGTAATAGTATACAACGTTATACGTTATAACGAAATGCTACATAACGTTATACGTTATAACGTAATAGTATACAACGTTATACGTTATAACGTAATGCTACATAACGTTATACGTTATAAGGTAATAGTATACAACGTTATATGTTATAGCAAAATGCTACATAACGTTATACGTTATAACGTAATGCTACATAACGTTATACGTTATAAGGTAGTAGTATACAGCGTTATACGTTATAACGTCGTGCTACATAACGTTATACGTCATAACGTAATAGTATACAACGTTATACGTTATAACGTAATGCTACATAACGTTATACGTTATAACGTAATAGTATACAACGTTATACGTTATAACGTAATGCTACATAACGTTATACGTTATAACGTAATAGTATACAACGTTATACGTTATAACGTAATGCTACATATCGTTATACGTTGTAACGTAATAGTATACAACGTTATACGTTATAACGTAATGCTACATATCGTTAAACGTTATAACGTAATAGTATACAACGTTATACGTTATGACGTAATGCTACATAACGTTATACGTTATAACGTCGTGCTACATAACGTTATACGTTATAACGTAATAGTATACAACGTTATACGTTATAACGTAATGCTACATAACGTTATACGTTATAACGTAATAGTATACAACGTTATACGTTATAACGTAATGCTACATAACGTTATACGTTATAACGTAATAGTATACAACGTTATACGTTATAACGTAATGCTACATAGCGTTATACGTTATAACGTAATAGTATACAACGTTATACGTTATGACGTAATGCTACATAACGTTATACGTTATAACGTAATGCTACATAACGTTATACGTTATAACGTAATAGTATACAACGTTATACGTTATAACGTAATGCTACATATCGTTATACGTTGTAACGTAATAGTATACGACGTTATATGTTATAACGTAATGCTACATATCGTTATACGTTATAACGTAATAGTATACAACGTTATACGTTATAACATGGTGCTTCATAACGTTATACGTTATAACGTCATGCTACATAACGTTATACGTTATAACGTAATAGTATACAACGTTATACGTTATAACGTAATGCTACATAACGTTATACGTTATAAGGTAGTAGTATACAACGTTATACGTTATAACGTCGTGCTACATAACGTTATACGTCATAACGTAATAGTATACAACGATATACGTTATAACGTAATGCTACATAACGTTATACGTTATAACGTAATAGTATACAACGTTATACGTTATAACGTAATGCTACATAACGTTATACGTTATAACGTAATAGTATACAACGTTATACGTTATAACGTAATGCTACATATCGTTATACGTTGTAACGTAATAGTATACAACGTTATACGTTATAACGTAATGCTACATATCGTTATACGTTATAACGTAATAGTATACAACGTTATACGTTATGACGTAATGCTACATAACGTTATACGTTATAACGTCGTGCTACATAACGTTATACGTTATAACGTAATAGTATACAACGTTATACGTTATAACGTAATGCTACATAACGTTATACGTTATAACGTAATAGTATACAACGTTATACGTTATAACGTAATGCTACATAACGTTATACGTTATAACGTAATAGTATACAACGTTATACGTTATAACGTAATGCTACATAGCGTTATACGTTATAACGTAATAGTATACAACGTTATACGTTATGACGTAATGCTACATAACGTTATACGTTATAACGTAATGCTACATAACGTTATACGTTATAACGTAATAGTATACAACGTTATACGTTATAACGTAATGCTACATATCGTTATACGTTGTAACGTAATAGTATACGACGTTATATGTTATAACGTAATGCTACATATCGTTATACGTTATAACGTAATAGTATACAACGTTATACGTTATAAGATGGTGCTTCATAACGTTATACGTTATAACGTCATGCTACATAACGTTATACGTTATAACGTAATAGTATACAACGTTATACGTTATAACGTAATGCTACATAACGTTATACGTTATAACGTAATAGTATACAACGTTATACGTTATAACGTAATGCTACATAACGTTATACGTTATAACGTCGTGCTACATAACGTTATACGTTATAACGTAATAGTATACAACGTTATACGTTATAACGTAATACTACATAACGTTATACGTTATAACGTAATAGTATACAACGTTATACGTTATAACGTAATGCTACATAACGTTATACGTTATAACGTAATAGTATACAACGTTATACGTTATAACGTAATGCTACATCACGTTATACGTTATAAGGTAATAGTATACAACGTTATATGTTATAGCAAAATGCTACATAACGTTATACGTTATAACGTAATGCTACATAACGTTATACGTTATAAGGTAGTAGTATACAACGTTATACGTTATAACGTCGTGCTACATAACGTTATACGTCATAACGTAATGCTCCATAACGTCATACGTTATAACGTAATAGTATACGACGTTATATGTTATAACGTAATGCTACATATCGTTATACGTTATAACGTAATAGTATACAACGTTATACGTTATAACATGGTGCTTCATAACGTTATACGTTATAACGTCGTGCTACATAACGTTATACGTTATAACGTAATAGTATACAACGTTATACGTTATAACGTAATGCTACATAACGTTATACGTTATAAGGTAGTAGTATACAACGTTATACGTTATAACGTCGTGCTACATAACGTTATACGTCATAACGTAATAGTATACAACGTTATACGTTATAACGTAATGCTACATAACGTTATACGTTATAACGTAATAGTATACAACGTTATACGTTATAACGTAATGCTACATATCGTTATACGTTGTAACGTAATAGTATACAACGTTATACGTTATAACGTAATGCTACATATCGTTATACGTTATAACGTAATAGTATACAACGTTATACGTTATGACGTAATGCTACATAACGTTATACGTTATAACGTCGTGCTACATAACGTTATACGTTATAACGTAATAGTATACAACGTTATACGTTATAACGTAATGCTACATAACGTTATACGTTATAACGTAATAGTATACAACGTTATACGTTATAACGTAATGCTACATAACGTTATACGTTATAACGTAATAGTATACAACGTTATACGTTATAACGTAATGCTACATAGCGTTATACGTTATAACGTAATAGTATACAACGTTATACGTTATGACGTAATGCTACATAACGTTATACGTTATAACGTAATGCTACATAACGTTATACGTTATAACGTAATAGTATACAACGTTATACGTTATAACGTAATGCTACATATCGTTATACGTTGTAACGTAATAGTATACGACGTTATATGTTATAACGTAATGCTACATATCGTTATACGTTATGACGTAATAGTATACAACGTTATACGTTATAACATGGTGCTTCATAACGTTATACGTTATAACGTCATGCTACATAACGTTATACGTTATAACGTAATAGTATACAACGTTATACGTTATAACGTAATGCTACATAACGTTATACGTTATAACGTAATAGTATACAACGTTATACGTTATAACGTAATGCTACATAACGTTATACGTTATAACGTCGTGCTACATAACGTTATACGTTATAACGTAATAGTATACAACGTTATACGTTATAACGTAATGCTACATAACGTTATACGTTATAACGTAATAGTATACAACGTTATACGTTATAACGTAATGCTACATAACGTTATACGTTATAACGTAATAGTATACAACGTTATACGTTATAACGTAATGCTACATCACGTTATACGTTATAAGGTAATAGTATACAACGTTATATGTTATAGCAAAATGCTACATAACGTTATACGTTATAACGTAATGCTACATAACGTTATACGTTATAAGGTAGTAGTATACAACGTTATACGTTATAACGTCGTGCTACATAACGTTATACGTCATAACGTAATGCTCCATAACGTCATACGTTATAACGTAATAGTATACGACGTTATATGTTATAACGTAATGCTACATATCGTTATACGTTATAACGTAATAGTATACAACGTTATACGTTATAACATGGTGCTTCATAACGTTATACGTTATAACGTCGTGCTACATAACGTTATACGTTATAACGTAATAGTATACAACGTTATACGTTATAACGTAATGCTACATAACGCTATACGTTATAACGTAATAGTATACAACGTTATACGTTCTAACGTAATGCTATCTAACGTTATACGTTATAACGTAATAGTATACAACGTTATACGTTATAACGTAATGCTACATAACGGTATACGTTATAAGGTAGTAGTATACAACGTTATGCGTTATAACGTAATGCTACATAACGATATACGTTATAACGTACTAGTATACAACGTTATACGTTATCACGTCGTGCTACATAACGTTATACGTTATAACGTAATAGTATACAACGTTATACGTTATAGCGTAATGCTACATATCGTTATACGTTATAGCGTAATAGTATACAACGTTATACGTTATAACATGGTGCTACATAACGTTATACGTTATAACGTGGTGCTACATAACGTTATACGTTATATCGTAATAGTATACAACGTTATACGTTATAACGTAATGCTATCTAACGTTATACGTTATAACGTAATGCTCCATAACGTCATACGTTATAACGTAATAGTATACAACGTTATACGTTATAACGTAATGCTATCTAACGTTATACGTTATAACGTAATAGTATACAACGTTATACGTTATAACATGGTGCTTCATAACGTTATACGTTATAACGTCGTGCTACATAACGTTATACGTTATAACGTAATAGTATACAACGTTATACGTTATAACGTAATGCTACATAACGTTATACGTTATAACGTAATAGTATACAACGTTATACGTTATAACGTAATGCTATCTAACGTTATACGTTATAACGTAATAGTATACAACGTTATACGTTATAACGTAATGCTACATAACGGTATACGTTATAAGGTAGTAGTATACAACGTTATGCGTTATAACGTAATGCTACATAACGTTATACGTTATAACGTAATAGTATACAACGTTATACGTTATAACGTAATGCTACATAACGGTATACGTTATAAGGTAGTAGTATACAACGTTATGCGTTATAACGTAATGCTACATAACGTTATACGTTATAACGTCGTGCTACATAACGTTATACGTTATAACGTAATAGTATACAACGTTATACGTTATAACGTAATGCTACATAACGTTATACGTTATAACGTAATAGTATACAACGTTATACGTTATAACGTAATGCTACATAACGTTATACGTTATAACGTAATAGTATACAACGTTATACGTTATAACGTAATGCTACATAACGTTATACGTTATAACGTAATAGTATACAACGTTATACGTTATAACGTAATGCTACATAACGTTATACGTTATAACGTAATAGTATACAACGTTATACGTTATAACGTAATGCTACATATCGTTATGCGTTGTAACGTAATAGTATACAACGTTATACGTTATAACGTAATGCTACATATCGTTATACGTTATAACGTAATAGTATACAACGTTATACGTTATAACGTAATGCTACATAACATTATACGTTATAAGGTTATAGTATACAACGTTATATGTTATAGCATAATGCTACATAACGTTATACGTTATAACGTCGTGCTACATAACGTTATACGTTATAACGTAATAGTATACAACGTTATACGTTATAACGTAATGCTACATAACGATATACGTTATAACGTAATAGTATACAACGTTATACGTTATAACGTAATGCTACATAACGTTATACGTTATAACGTAATAGTATACAACGTTATACGTTATAACGTAATGCTATCTAACGTTATACGTTATAACGTAATAGTATACAACGTTATACGTTATAACATGGTGCTTCATAACGTTATACGTTATAACGTCGTGCTACATAACGTTATACGTTATAACGTAATAGTATACAACGTTATACGTTATAACGTAATGCTACATAACGTTATACGTTATAACGTAATAGTATACAACGTTATACGTTATAACGTAATGCTATCTAACGTTATACGTTATAACGTAATAGTATACAACGTTATACGTTATAACGTAATGCTACATAACGGTATACGTTATAAGGTAGTAGTATACAACGTTATGCGTTATAACGTAATGCTACATAACGTTATACGTTATAACGTAATAGTATACAACGTTATACGTTATAACGTAATGCTACATAACGGTATACGTTATAAGGTAGTAGTATACAACGTTATGCGTTATAACGTAATGCTACATAACGTTATACGTTATAACGTCGTGCTACATAACGTTATACGTTATAACGTAATAGTATACAACGTTATACGTTATAACGTAATGCTACATAACGTTATACGTTATAACGTAATAGTATACAACGTTATACGTTATAACGTAATGCTACATAACGTTATACGTTATAACGTAATAGTATACAACGTTATACGTTATAACGTAATGCTACATAACGTTATACGTTATAACGTAATAGTATACAACGTTATACGTTATAACGTAATGCTACATAACGTTATACGTTATAACGTAATAGTATACAACGTTATACGTTATAACGTAATGCTACATATCGTTATGCGTTGTAACGTAATAGTATACAACGTTATACGTTATAACGCAATGCTACATATCGTTATACGTTATAACGTAATAGTATACAACGTTATACGTTATAACGTAATGCTACATAACATTATACGTTATAAGGTTATAGTATACAACGTTATATGTTATAGCATAATGCTACATAACGTTATACGTTATAACGTAATGCTACATAACGTTATACGTTATAACGTAGTAGTATACAACTTTATACGTTATAACGTAATGCTAAATAACGTTATACGTTATAACGTAATAGTATGCAACGTTATACGTTATAACGTAATGCTTCATAACATTATACGTTATAAGGTTATAGTATACAACGTTATATGTTATAGCATAATGCTACATAACGTTATACGTTATAACGTAATGCTACATAACGTTATACGTTATAAGGTAGTAGTATACAACGTTATACGTTATAACGTAATGCTACACAACGTTATACGTTATAATGTACTAGTATACAACGTTATACGTTATAACGTCGTGCTACATAACGTTATACGTTATAACGTAATAGTATACAACGTTATACGTTATAACGTAATGCTACATAACGTTATACGTTATAACGTAATAGTATACAATGTTATACGTTATAACGTAATGCTACATAACGTTATACGTTATAACGTAATAGTATACAACGTTATACGTTATAACGTAATGGTATCTAACGTTATACGTTATAACGTAATGGTATACAACGTTATACGTTATAACGTAATGCTACATATCGCTATACGTTATAACGTAATAGTATACAACGTTATACGTTATAACGTAATGCTACATAACGTTATACGTTATAAGGTACTAGTATAAAGCGTCATACGTTATAACGTAATGCTACATAACGTTATACGTTATAAGGAAGTAGTATACAACGTTATACGTTATAACCTAATTCTACATAACGTTATACGTTATAAGGTAATAATATATAACGTATAACGTTATAAGGTAACAATATATAACGATATACGTTATAACGTAATGCTACATAACGTTATACGTTATAAGGTACTAGTATAAAGCGTCATACGTTATAACGTAATGCTACATAACGTTATACGTTATAAGGAAATAGTATACAACGTTATACGTTATAACCTAATTCTACATAACGTTATACGTTATAAGGTAATAATATATAACGTATAACGTTATAAGGTAACAATATATAACGATATACGTTATAACGTAATGCTACATAACGTTATACGTTATAAGGTACTAGTATACAACGTTATACGTTATAACGTAATGCTACATAACGTTATACGTTATAACGCAATAGTATACATCGTTATACGTTATAACGTAATGCTACATAACGTTATACGTTAAAAGGTAATAGTATATAACGTTATACGTTATAACGCAGTGCTACATAACGTTATACGTTATAAGGTAATAGTATATAACGTTATACGTTATAGCGTAATGCTACATAACGTTATACGTTATAAGGTAATAGTATATAACGTTATACGTTATAACGTAATGCTACATAACGTAATACGTTATAAGGTAACAGTACATAGCGTTATACGATATAACGTAGTGCTACATAACGTTATACGTTATAACGTGGTGCTACATAACGTTATACGTTATAACGTAATAGTATACAACGTTATACGTTATAACGTAATGCTATCTAACGTTATACGTTATAACGTAATGCTCCATAACGTCATACGTTATAACGTAATAGTATACGACGTTATATGTTATAGCGTAGTGCTACATAACGTTATACGTTATAACGTAATAGTATACAACGTTATACGTTATAACGTAATGCTACATAACGTTATACGTTATAAGGTAATAGTATATAACGTATAACGTTATAAGGTAACAATATATAACGAAATACGTTATAACGTAATGCTACATAACGTTATACGTTATAAGGTAAGCGTATATAACGTTATACGTTATGGCGTAATGCTACATAACATTATACGTTATAACGTAATAGTATACAACGTTATACGTTAGAACGTAATGCTATCTAACGTTATACGTTATAACGTAATGCTATCTAACGTTATACGTTATAACGTAGTAGTATACAACGTTATACGTTATAACGTAATGCTACATATCGTTATACGTTATAACGTAATAGTATACAACGTTATACGTTATAACGTAATGCTACATAACGTTATACGTTATAAGGTAGTAGTATACAACGTTATGCGTTATAACGTAATGCTACATAACGTTATACGTTATAACGTAATGCTACACAACGTTATACGTTAGAACGTAATGCTACATAACGTTATACATTATAACGTAACCGTATACAACGTTGTACGTTATAGCGTAATGCTACATAACGTTATACGTTTTGAGGTAGTAGTATATAACGTTATACGTTATAACGTAGTGCTACATAACGATATACGTTATAAGGTAGTAGTATACAAAGTTATACGTTATAACGTAATGCTACATATCGTTATACCTTATATGCTAATAGTATATAACGTTATACGTTATAACGTAATCGTATACAACGTTATACGTTATAACGTAATGCTACATAACGTTATACGTTATGAGGTAGTAGTATACAACGTTACACGTTATAACGTAATGCTACATAAAGTTATACCTTATAAGCTAATAGTATACAACGTTATACGTTATAACGTAATGCTACATAACGTTATACGTTATAACGTAATAGTATACAACGTTATACGTTATAACGTAATGCTACATAGCGTTATACGTTATAACGTAATAGTATACAACGTTATACGTTATAACGTAATGCTACATAACGTTATACGTTATAACGTAATAGTATACAACGTTATACGTTATAACGTAATGCTACATATCGTTATACGTTATAACGTAATAGTATGCAACGTTATACGTTATAACGTAATGCTAAATAACGTTATACGTTATAACGTAATAGTATACAACGTTATACGTTATAACGTAATGCTACATATCGTTATACGTTATAACGTAATAGTATACAACGTTATACGTTATAACGTAATGCTACATAACGTTATATGTTATCACGTCGTGCTACATAACGTTATACGTTATAACGTAATAGTATACAACGTTATACGTTATAACGTAATGCTACATAACGTTATACGTTATAACGTAATAGTATACCACGTTATACGTTATAACGTAATGCTACATAACGTTATACGTTATAACGTCGTGCTACATAACGTTATACGTTATAACGTTATAGTATACAACGTTATACGTTATAACGTAATGCTACATAACGTTATACGTTATAACGTAATAGTATACAACGTTATACGTTATAACGTAATGCTACATAACGTTATACGTTATAACGTAATAGTATACAACGTTATACGTTATAACGTAATGCTACATAACGTTATTCGTTATAAGGTAATAGTATACAACGTTATATGTTATAGCAAAATGCTACATAACGTTATACGTTATAACGTAATGCTACATAACGTTATACGTTATAAGGTAGTAGTATACAACGTTATACGTTATAACGTAATAGTATACAACGTTATACGTTATAACGTAATGCTACATAACGTTATACGTTATAACGTAATAGTATACAACGTTATACGTTATAACGTAATGCTACATATCGTTATGCGTTGTAACGTAATAGTATACAACGTTATACGTTATAACGTAATGCTACATATCGCTATACGTTATAACGTAATAGTATACAACGTTATACGTTATAACGTAATGCTACATAACGTTATACGTTATAAGGTACTAGTATAAAGCGTCATACGTTATAACGTAATGCTACATAACGTTATACGTTATAAGGAAATAGTATACAACGTTATACGTTATAACCTAATTCTACATAACGTTATACGTTATAAGGTAATAATATATAACGTATAACGTTATAAGGTAACAATATATAACGATATACGTTATAACGTAATACTACATAACGTTATACGTTATAAGGTACTAGTATAAAGCGTCATACGTTATAACGTAATGCTACATAACGTTATACGTTATAAGGAAATAGTATACAACGTTATACGTTATAACCTAATTCTACATAACGTTATACGTTATAAGGTAATAATATATAACGTATAACGTTATAAGGTAACAATATATAACGATATACGTTATAACGTAATGCTACATAACGTTATACGTTATAAGGTACTAGTATACAACGTTATACGTTATAACGTAATGCTACATAACGTTATACGTTATAACGCAATAGTATACATCGTTATACGTTATAACGTAATGCTACATAACGTTATACGTTAAAAGGTAATAGTATATAACGTTATACGTTATAACGCAGTGCTACATAACGTTATACGTTATAAGGTAATAGTATATAACGTTATACGTTATAGCGTAATGCTACATAACGTTATACGTTATAAGGTAATAGTATATAACGTTATACGTTATAACGTAATGCTACATAACGTAATACGTTATAAGGTAACAGTACATAGCGTTATACGATATAACGTAGTGCTACATAACGTTATACGTTATAACGTGGTGCTACATAACGTTATACGTTATAACGTAATAGTATACAACGTTATACGTTATAACGTAATGCTATCTAACGTTATACGTTATAACGTAATGCTCCATAACGTCATACGTTATAACGTAATAGTATACGACGTTATATGTTATAGCGTAGTGCTACATAACGTTATACGTTATAACGTAATAGTATACAACGTTATACGTTATAACGTAATGCTACATAACGTTATACGTTATAAGGTAATAGTATATAACGTATAACGTTATAAGGTAACAATATATAACGAAATACGTTATAACGTAATGCTACATAACGTTATACGTTATCAGGTAAGCGTATATAACGTTATACGTTATGGCGTAATGCTACATAACATTATACGTTATAACGTAATAGTATACAACGTTATACGTTAGAACGTAATGCTACATAACGTTATACATTATAACGTAACCGTATACAACGTTATACGTTATAACGTAATGCTATCTAACGTTATACGTTATAACGTAATGCTATCTAACGTTATACGTTATAACGTAATAGTATACAACGTTATACGTTATAACGTAATGCTACATATCGTTATACGTTATAACGTAATAGTATACAACGTTATACGTTATAACGTAATGCTACATAACGTTATACGTTATAAGGTAATAGTATAAAGCGTCATACGTTATAACGTAATGCTACATAACGTTATACGTTATAAGGTAATAGTATACAACGTTATACGTTATAACGTAATGCTACATAACGTTATACGTTTTGAGGTAGTAGTATATAACGTTATACGTTATAACGTAGTGCTACATAACGTTATATGTAATAACGTAATGCTACATAACGTTATACGTTATAACGTAATGCTACACAACGTTATACGTTAGAACGTAATGCTACATAACGTTATACATTATAACGTAACCGTATACAACGTTGTACGTTATAGCGTAATGCTACATAACGTTATACGTTTTGAGGTAGTAGTATATAACGTTATACGTTATAACGTAGTGCTACATAACGATATACGTTATAAGGTAGTAGTATACAACGTTATACGTTATAACGTAATGCTACATATCGTTATACCTTATAAGCTAATAGTATATAACGTTATACGTTATAACGTAATCGTATACAACGTTATACGTTATAACGTAATGCTACATAACGTTATACGTTATAAGGTAGTAGTATACAACGTTACACGTTATAACGTAATGCTACATAAAGTTATACCTTATAAGCTAATAGTATACAACGTTATACGTTATAACGTAATGCTACATAACGTTATACGTTATAACGTAGTGCTACATAACGTTATACGTTATAAGGTAGTAGTATACAACGTTATACGTTATAACTTAATGCTACATATCGTTATACCTTATAAGCTAATAGTATATAACGTTATACGTTATAACGTAATCGTATACAACGTTATACGTTATAACGTAATGCTACATAACGTTATACGTTATAAGGTAGTAGTATACAACGTTACACGTTATAACGTAATGCTACATAAAGTTATACCTTATAAGCTAATAGTATACAACGTTATACGTTATAACGTAATGCTACATAACGTTATACGTTATAACGTAATAGTATACAACGTTATACGTTATAACGTAATGCTACATAACGTTATACGTTATAAGGTAGTAGTATACAACGTTATACGTTATAACGTAATGCTACATATCGTTATACCTTATCAGCTAATAGTATATAACGTTATACGTTATAACGTAATCATATACAACGTTATACGTTATAACGTAATGCTACATAACGTTTTACGTTATAAGGTAGTAGTATACAACGTTACACGTTATAACGTACTGCTACATAAAGTTATACCTTATAAGCTAATAGTATACAATGTTATACGTTATAACGTAATGCTACATAACGTTATACGTTATATGGTAATAGTATATAGCGTTATACATTATAACGTAATGCTACATAACGTTATACGTTATAACGTAATAGTATACAACGTTATACGTTATAACGTAATGCTACATAACGTTATACGTTATAACGTAATAGTATACAACGTTATACGTTATAACGTAATGCTATATAAAGTTATACCTTATAAGCTAATAGTATACAACGTTATACGTTATAACGTAATGCTACATAACGTTATACGTTATAACGTAATAGTATACAACGTTATACGTTATAAGGTAATGCTACATAACGTTATACGTTATAAGGTAATAGTATATAACGTTATACGTTATAACGTAATGCTACATAACGTTATACGTTATATGGTAATACTATATAGCGTTATACATTATAAGGTAACAGTATATAACTTTTTACGTGATGATGTAATTGAATATAGCGTACAACGTTATAAGGTAATAGTATATTACGTATAACGTTATCAGGTAATAGTATATAACGTATAACGTTATGATGTAATTGTATATAATGTTATACGTTATAAGGTAATTGTATACAGCCTTATACGTTATAACGTAATGCTACATAACGTTATACGTTTTGAGGTAGTAGTATATAACGTTATACGTTATAACGTAGTGCTACATAACGTTATACGTAATAACGTAATGCTACATAACGTTATACGTTATAAGGTAAGCGTATATAACGTTATACGTTATGGCGTAATGCTACATAACATTATACGTTATAACGTAATAGTATACAACGTTATACGTTAGAACGTAATGCTACATAACGTTATACATTATAACGTAACCGTATACAACGTTATACGTTATAACGTAATGCTATCTAACGTTATACGTTATAACGTAATGCTATCTAACGTTATACGTTATAACGTAATAGTATACAACGTTATACGTTATAACGTAATGCTACATATCGTTATACGTTATAACGTAATAGTATACAACGTTATACGTTATAACGTAATGCTGCATAACGTTATACGTTATAAGGTAATAGTATAAAGCGTCATACGTTATAACGTAATGCTACATAACGTTATACGTTATAAGGTAATAGTATACAACGTTATACGTTATAACGTAATGCTACATAACGTTATACGTTTTGAGGTAGTAGTATATAACGTTATACGTTATAACGTAGTGCTACATAACGTTATACGTAATAACGTAATGCTACATAACGTTATACGTTATAACGTAATGCTACACAACGTTATACGTTAGAACGTAATGCTACATAACGTTATACATTATAACGTAACCGTATACAACGTTGTACGTTATAGCGTAATGCTACATAACGTTATACGTTTTGAGGTAGTAGTATATAACGTTATACGTTATAACGTAGTGCTACATAACGATATACGTTATAAGGTAGTAGTATACAACGTTATACGTTATAACGTAATGCTACATATCGTTATACCTTATAAGCTAATAGTATATAACGTTATACGTTATAACGTAATCGTATACAACGTTATACGTTATAACGTAATGCTACATAACGTTATACGTTATAAGGTAGTAGTATACAACGTTACACGTTATAACGTAATGCTACATAAAGTTATACCTTATAAGCTAATAGTATACAACGTTATACGTTATAACGTAATGCTACATAACGTTATACGTTATAACGTAGTGCTACATAACGTTATACGTTATAAGGTAGTAGTATACAACGTTATACGTTATAACGTAATGCTACATAACGTTATACGTTATAACGTAATGCTACATAACGTTATACGTTATAACGTAATAGTATACAACGTTATACGTTATAAGGTAATGCTACATAACGTTATACGTTATAAGGTAATAGTATATAACGTTATACGTTATAACGTAATGCTACATAACGTTATACGTTATATGGTAATAGTATATAGCGTTATACATTATAAGGTAACAGTATATAACTTTTTACGTGATGATGTAATTGAAAATAGCGTACAACGTTATAAGGTAATAGTATATAACGTATAACGTTATCAGGTAATAGTATATAACGTATAACGTTATGATGTAATTGTATATAATGTTATACGTTATAAGGTAATTGTATACAGCCTTATACGTTATAACGTAATGCTACATAACGTTATACGTTTTGAGGTAGTAGTATATAACGTTATACGTTATAACGTAGTGCTACATAACGTTATACGTAATAACGTAATGCTACATAACGTTATACGTTATAACGTAATGCTACATAACGTTATACGTTAGAACGTAATGCTACATAACGTTATCCGTTACAAGGTAATAGTATGTAACGTTATACGTTATAACGTAATCGTATGCAACTTTATACGTTATAACGTAATGCTACATAACGTTATACGTTATAAGGTAGTAGTATACAACGTTACACGTTATAACGTAATGCTACATAAAGTTATACCTTATAAGCTAATAGTATACAACGTTATACGTTATAACGTAATGCTACATAACGTTATACGTTATAACGTAATAGTATACAACGTTATACGTTATAACGTAATGCTACATAACGTTATACGTTATAAGGTAGTAGTATACAACGTTATACGTTATAACGTAATGCTACATATCGTTATACCTTATAAGCTAATAGTATATAACGTTATACGTTATAACGTAATCATATACAACGTTATACGTTATAACGTAATGCTACATAACGTTTTACGTTATAAGGTAGTAGTATACAACTTTACACGTTATAACGTACTGCTACATAAAGTTATACCTTATAAGCTAATAGTATACAATGTTATACGTTATAACGTAATGCTACATAACGTTATACGTTATATGGTAATAGTATATAGCGTTATACATTATAACGTAATGCTACATAACGTTATACGTTATAAGGAAATAGTATACAACGTTATACGTTATAACCTAATTCTACATAACGTTATACGTTATAAGGTAATAATATATAACGTATAACGTTATAAGGTAACAATATATAACGATATACGTTATAACGTAATGCTACATAACGTTATACGTTATAAGGTACTAGTATACAACGTTATACGTTATAACGTAATGCTACATAACGTTATACGTTATAACGCAATAGTATACATCGTTATACGTTATAACGTAATGCTACATAACGTTATACGTTAAAAGGTAATAGTATATAACGTTATACGTTATAACGCAGTGCTACATAACGTTATACGTTATAAGGTAATAGTATATAACGTTATACGTTATAGCGTAATGCTACATAACGTTATACGTTATAAGGTAATAGTATATAACGTTATACGTTATAACGTAATGCTACATAACGTAATACGTTATAAGGTAACAGTACATAGCGTTATACGATATAACGTAGTGCTACATAACGTTATACGTTATAACGTGGTGCTACATAACGTTATACGTTATAACGTAATAGTATACAACGTTATACGTTATAACGTAATGCTATCTAACGTTATACGTTATAACGTAATGCTCCATAACGTCATACGTTATAACGTAATAGTATACGACGTTATATGTTATAGCGTAGTGCTACATAACGTTATACGTTATAACGTAATAGTATACAACGTTATACGTTATAACGTAATGCTACATAACGTTATACGTTATAAGGTAATAGTATATAACGTATAACGTTATAAGGTAACAATATATAACGAAATACGTTATAACGTAATGCTACATAACGTTATACGTTATAAGGTACTAGTATACAACGTTATACGTTATGGCGTAATGCTACATAACATTATACGTTATAACGTAATAGTATACAACGTTATACGTTAGAACGTAATGCTACATAACGTTATACATTATAACGTAACCGTATACAACGTTATACGTTATAACGTAATGCTATCTAACGTTATACGTTATAACGTAATGCTATCTAACGTTATACGTTATAACGTAATAGTATACAACGTTATACGTTATAACGTAATGCTACATATCGTTATACGTTATAACGTAATAGTATACAACGTTATACGTTATAACGTAATGCTACATAACGTTATACGTTATAAGGTAATAGTATAAAGCGTCATACGTTATAACGTAATGCTACATAACGTTATACGTTATAAGGTAATAGTATACAACGTTATACGTTATAACGTAATGCTACATAACGTTATACGTTTTGAGGTAGTAGTATATAACGTTATACGTTATAACGTAGTGCTACATAACGTTATACGTAATAACGTAATGCTACATAACGTTATACGTTATAACGTAATGCTACACAACGTTATACGTTAGAACGTAATGCTACATAACGTTATACATTATAACGTAACCGTATACAACGTTGTACGTTATAGCGTAATGCTACATAACGTTATACGTTTTGAGGTAGTAGTATATAACGTTATACGTTATAACGTAGTGCTACATAACGATATACGTTATAAGGTAGTAGTATACAACGTTATACGTTATAACGTAATGCTACATATCGTTATACCTTATAAGCTAATAGTATATAACGTTATACGTTATAACGTAATCGTATACAACGTTATACGTTATAACGTAATGCTACATAACGTTATACGTTATAAGGTAGTAGTATACAACGTTACACGTTATAACGTAATGCTACATAAAGTTATACCTTATAAGCTAATAGTATACAACGTTATACGTTATAACGTAATGCTACATAACGTTATACGTTATAACGTAGTGCTACATAACGTTATACGTTATAAGGTAGTAGTATACAACGTTATACGTTATAACTTAATGCTACATATCGTTATACCTTATAAGCTAATAGTATATAACGTTATACGTTATAACGTAATCGTATACAACGTTATACGTTATAACGTAATGCTACATAACGTTATACGTTATAAGGTAGTAGTATACAACGTTACACGTTATAACGTAATGCTACATAAAGTTATACCTTATAAGCTAATAGTATACAACGTTATACGTTATAACGTAATGCTACATAACGTTATACGTTATAACGTAATAGTATACAACGTTATACGTTATAACGTAATGCTACATAACGTTATACGTTATAAGGTAGTAGTATACAACGTTATACGTTATAACGTAATGCTACATATCGTTATACCTTATCAGCTAATAGTATATAACGTTATACGTTATAACGTAATCATATACAACGTTATACGTTATAACGTAATGCTACATAACGTTTTACGTTATAAGGTAGTAGTATACAACGTTACACGTTATAACGTACTGCTACATAAAGTTATACCTTATAAGCTAATAGTATACAATGTTATACGTTATAACGTAATGCTACATAACGTTATACGTTATATGGTAATAGTATATAGCGTTATACATTATAACGTAATGCTACATAACGTTATACGTTATAACGTAATAGTATACAACGTTATACGTTATAACGTAATGCTACATAACGTTATACGTTATAACGTAATAGTATACAACGTTATACGTTATAACGTAATGCTATATAAAGTTATACCTTATAAGCTAATAGTATACAACGTTATACGATATAACGTAATGCTACATAACGTTATACGTTATAACGTAATAGTATACAACGTTATACGTTATAAGGTAATGCTACATAACGTTATACGTTATAAGGTAATAGTATATAACGTTATACGTTATAACGTAATGCTACATAACGTTATACGTTATATGGTAATACTATATAGCGTTATACATTATAAGGTAACAGTATATAACTTTTTACGTGATGATGTAATTGAATATAGCGTACAACGTTATAAGGTAATAGTATATTACGTATAACGTTATCAGGTAATAGTATATAACGTATAACGTTATGATGTAATTGTATATAATGTTATACGTTATAAGGTAATTGTATACAGCCTTATACGTTATAACGTAATGCTACATAACGTTATACGTTTTGAGGTAGTAGTATATAACGTTATACGTTATAACGTAGTGCTACATAACGTTATACGTAATAACGTAATGCTACATAACGTTATACGTTATAAGGTAAGCGTATATAACGTTATACGTTATGGCGTAATGCTACATAACATTATACGTTATAACGTAATAGTATACAACGTTATACGTTAGAACGTAATGCTACATAACGTTATACATTATAACGTAACCGTATACAACGTTATACGTTATAACGTAATGCTATCTAACGTTATACGTTATAACGTAATGCTATCTAACGTTATACGTTATAACGTAATAGTATACAACGTTATTCGTTATAACGTAATGCTACATATCGTTATACGTTATAACGTAATAGTATACAACGTTATACGTTATAACGTAATGCTGCATAACGTTATACGTTATAAGGTAATAGTATAAAGCGTCATACGTTATAACGTAATGCTACATAACGTTATACGTTATAAGGTAATAGTATACAACGTTATACGTTATAACGTAATGCTACATAACGTTATACGTTTTGAGGTAGTAGTATATAACGTTATACGTTATAACGTAGTGCTACATAACGTTATACGTAATAACGTAATGCTACATAACGTTATACGTTATAACGTAATGCTACACAACGTTATACGTTAGAACGTAATGCTACATAACGTTATACATTATAACGTAACCGTATACAACGTTGTACGTTATAGCGTAATGCTACATAACGTTATACGTTTTGAGGTAGTAGTATATAACGTTATACGTTATAACGTAGTGCTACATAACGATATACGTTATAAGGTAGTAGTATACAACGTTATACGTTATAACGTAATGCTACATATCGTTATACCTTATAAGCTAATAGTATATAACGTTATACGTTATAACGTAATCGTATACAACGTTATACGTTATAACGTAATGCTACATAACGTTATACGTTATAAGGTAGTAGTATACAACGTTACACGTTATAACGTAATGCTACATAAAGTTATACCTTATAAGCTAATAGTATACAACGTTATACGTTATAACGTAATGCTACATAACGTTATACGTTATAACGTAGTGCTACATAACGTTATACGTTATAAGGTAGTAGTATACAACGTTATACGTTATAACGTAATGCTACATATCGTTATACCTTATCAGCTAATAGTATATAACGTTATACGTTATAACGTAATCATATACAACGTTATACGTTATAACGTAATGCTACATAACGTTTTACGTTATAAGGTAGTAGTATACAACGTTACACGTTATAACGTACTGCTACATAAAGTTATACCTTATAAGCTAATAGTATACAATGTTATACGTTATAACGTAATGCTACATAACGTTATACGTTATATGGTAATAGTATATAGCGTTATACATTATAACGTAATGCTACATAACGTTATACGTTATAACGTAATAGTATACAACGTTATACGTTATAACGTAATGCTACATAACGTTATACGTTATAACGTAATAGTATACAACGTTATACGTTATAACGTAATGCTATATAAAGTTATACCTTATAAGCTAATAGTATACAACGTTATACGTTATAACGTAATGCTACATAACGTTATACGTTATAAGGTAATAGTATATAACGTTATACGTTATAACGTAATGCTACATAACGTTATACGTTATATGGTAATACTATATAGCGTTATACATTATAAGGTAACAGTATATAACTTTTTACGTGATGATGTAATTGAATATAGCGTACAACGTTATAAGGTAATAGTATATTACGTATAACGTTATCAGGTAATAGTATATAACGTATAACGTTATGATGTAATTGTATATAATGTTATACGTTATAAGGTAATTGTATACAGCCTTATACGTTATAACGTAATGCTACATAACGTTATACGTTTTGAGGTAGTAGTATATAACGTTATACGTTATAACGTAGTGCTACATAACGTTATACGTAATAACGTAATGCTACATAACGTTATACGTTATAAGGTAAGCGTATATAACGTTATACGTTATGGCGTAATGCTACATAACATTATACGTTATAACGTAATAGTATACAACGTTATACGTTAGAACGTAATGCTACATAACGTTATACATTATAACGTAACCGTATACAACGTTATACGTTATAACGTAATGCTATCTAACGTTATACGTTATAACGTAATGCTATCTAACGTTATACGTTATAACGTAATAGTATACAACGTTATTCGTTATAACGTAATGCTACATATCGTTATACGTTATAACGTAATAGTATACAACGTTATACGTTATAACGTAATGCTGCATAACGTTATACGTTATAAGGTAATAGTATAAAGCGTCATACGTTATAACGTAATGCTACATAACGTTATACGTTATAAGGTAATAGTATACAACGTTATACGTTATAACGTAATGCTACATAACGTTATACGTTTTGAGGTAGTAGTATATAACGTTATACGTTATAACGTAGTGCTACATAACGTTATACGTAATAACGTAATGCTACATAACGTTATACGTTATAACGTAATGCTACACAACGTTATACGTTAGAACGTAATGCTACATAACGTTATACATTATAACGTAACCGTATACAACGTTGTACGTTATAGCGTAATGCTACATAACGTTATACGTTTTGAGGTAGTAGTATATAACGTTATACGTTATAACGTAGTGCTACATAACGATATACGTTATAAGGTAGTAGTATACAACGTTATACGTTATAACGTAATGCTACATATCGTTATACCTTATAAGCTAATAGTATATAACGTTATACGTTATAACGTAATCGTATACAACGTTATACGTTATAACGTAATGCTACATAACGTTATACGTTATAAGGTAGTAGTATACAACGTTACACGTTATAACGTAATGCTACATAAAGTTATACCTTATAAGCTAATAGTATACAACGTTATACGTTATAACGTAATGCTACATAACGTTATACGTTATAACGTAGTGCTACATAACGTTATACGTTATAAGGTAGTAGTATACAACGTTATACGTTATAACGTAATGCTACATATCGTTATACCTTATAAGCTAATAGTATATAACGTTATACGTTATAACGTAATCGTATACAACGTTATACGTTATAACGTAATGCTACATAACGTTATACGTTATAAGGTAGTAGTATACAACGTTACACGTTATAACGTAATGCTACATAAAGTTATACCTTATAAGCTAATAGTATACAACGTTATACGTTATAACGTAATGCTACATAACGTTATACGTTATAACGTAATAGTATACAACGTTATACGTTATAACGTAATGCTACATAACGTTATACGTTATAAGGTAGTAGTATACAATGTTATACGTTATAACGTAATGCTACATAACGTTATACGTTATAACGTAATAGTATACAACGTTATACGTTATAACGTAATGCTACATAACATTATACGTTATAAGGTTATAGTATACAACGTTATATGTTATAGCATAATGCTACATAACGTTATACGTTATAACGTAATGCTACATAACGTTATACGTTATAACGTAATGCTACACAACGTTATACGTTAGAACGTAATGCTACATAACGTTATACATTATAACGTAACCGTATACAACGTTGTACGTTATAGCGTAATGCTACATAACGTTATACGTTTTGAGGTAGTAGTATATAACGTTATACGTTATAACGTAGTGCTACATAACGATATACGTTATAAGGTAGTAGTATACAACGTTATACGTTATAACGTAATGCTACATATCGTTATACCTTATAAGCTAATAGTATATAACGTTATACGTTATAACGTAATCGTATACAACGTTATACGTTATAACGTAATGCTACATAACGTTATACGTTATAAGGTAGTAGTATACAACGTTACACGTTATAACGTAATGCTACATAAAGTTATACCTTATAAGCTAATAGTATACAACGTTATACGTTATAACGTAATGCTACATAACGTTATACGTTATAACGTAGTGCTACATAACGTTATACGTTATAAGGTAGTAGTATACAACGTTATACGTTATAACGTAATGCTACATATCGTTATACCTTATAAGCTAATAGTATATAACGTTATACGTTATAACGTAATCGTATACAACGTTATACGTTATAACGTAATGCTACATAACGTTATACGTTATAAGGTAGTAGTATACAACGTTACACGTTATAACGTAATGCTACATAAAGTTATACCTTATAAGCTAATAGTATACAACGTTATACGTTATAACGTAATGCTACATAACGTTATACGTTATAACGTAATAGTATACAACGTTATACGTTATAACGTAATGCTACATAACGTTATACGTTATAAGGTAGTAGTATACAATGTTATACGTTATAACGTAATGCTACATAACGTTATACGTTATATGGTAATAGTATATAGCGTTATACATTATAACGTAATGCTACATAACGTTATACGTTATAACGTAATAGTATACAACGTTATACGTTATAACGTAATGCTACATAACGTTATACGTTATAACGTAATAGTATACAACGTTATACGTTATAACGTAATGCTATATAAAGTTATACCTTATAAGCTAATAGTATACAACGTTATACGTTATAACGTAATGCTACATAACGTTATACGTTATAACGTAATAGTATACAACGTTATACGTTATAAGGTAATGCTACATAACGTTATACGTTATAAGGTAATAGTATATAACGTTATACGTTATAACGTAATGCTACATAACGTTATACGTTATATGGTAATAGTATATAGCGTTATACATTATAAGGTAACAGTATATAACTTTTTACGTGATGATGTAATTGAATATAGCGTACAACGTTATAAGGTAATAGTATATAACGTATAACGTTATCAGGTAATAGTATATAACGTATAACGTTATGATGTAATTGTATATAATGTTATACGTTATAAGGTAATTGTATACAGCCTTATACGTTATAACGTAATGCTACATAACGTTATACGTTTTGAGGTAGTAGTATATAACGTTATACGTTATAACGTAGTGCTACATAACGTTATACGTAATAACGTAATGCTACATAACGTTATACGTTATAACGTAATGCTACACAACGTTATACGTTAGAACGTAATGCTACATAACGTTATCCGTTACAAGGTAATAGTATGTAACGTTATACGTTATAACGTAATCGTATACAACTTTATACGTTATAACGTAATGCTACATAACGTTATACGTTATAAGGTAGTAGTATACAACGTTACACGTTATAACGTAATGCTACATAAAGTTATACCTTATAAGCTAATAGTATACAACGTTATACGTTATAACGTAATGCTACATAACGTTATACGTTATAACGTAATAGTATACAACGTTATACGTTATAACGTAATGCTACATAACGTTATACGTTATAAGGTAGTAGTATACAACGTTATACGTTATAACGTAATGCTACATATCGTTATACCTTATAAGCTAATAGTATATAACGTTATACGTTATAACGTAATCATATACAACGTTATACGTTATAACGTAATGCTACATAACGTTTTACGTTATAAGGTAGTAGTATACAACGTTACACGTTATAACGTACTGCTACATAAAGTTATACCTTATAAGCTAATAGTATACAATGTTATACGTTATAACGTAATGCTACATAACGTTATACGTTATATGGTAATAGTATATAGCGTTATACATTATAACGTAATGCTACATAACGTTATACGTTATAACGTAATAGTATACAACGTTATACGTTATAACGTAATGCTACATAACGTTAGACGTTATAACGTAATAGTATACAACGTTATACGTTATAACGTAATGCTATATAAAGTTATACCTTATAAGCTAATAGTATACAACGTTATACGTTATAACGTAATGCTACATAACGTTATACGTTATAACGTAATAGTATACAACGTTATACGTTATAAGGTAATGCTACATAACGTTATACGTTATAAGGTAATAGTATATAACGTTATACGTTATAACGTAATGCTACATAACGTTATACGTTATATGGTAATAGTATATAGCGTTATACATTATAAGGTAACAGTATATATCTTTATACGTGATGATGTAATTGAATATAGCGTACAACGTTATAAGGTAATAGTATATAACGTATAACGTTATCAGGTAATAGTATATAACGTATAACGTTATGATGTAATTGTATATAATGTTATACGTTATAAGGTAATTGTATACAGCCTTATACGTTATAACGTAATGCTACATAACGTTATACGTTTTGAGGTAGTAGTATATAACGTTATACGTTATAACGTAGTGCTACATAACGTTATACGTAATAACGTAATGCTACATAACGTTATCCGTTACAAGGTAATAGTATGTAACGTATAACGTTATAAGGTAATAGTATATAACGTTATACGTTGTAACGTAATGCTACATAACGTTATACGTTATAACGTCACAGTATGTAACGTTATATGTTATACGGTAATAATATATAATGTTATACGTTGTAACATAGTGCTGCATAACGTTATAAGTTATAACGTAGTGCTACATAACGTTATACGTTATATGGTAATAGTATATAGCGTTATACATTATAAGGTAACAGTATATAACTTCATACGAGATGATGTAATTGAATATAGCGTACAACGTTATAAGGTAATAGTATATAACGTATAACGTTATAAGGTAATAGTATATAACTTAGAACGGTGGGAATGCTTTCGACAGTGTTGGAATGCTTTCTACAGGCTTGGAATGCTTTCGACAGCATTGGAGTGCTTTCTACAGGCTAGGAATGCTTTCGAAAGGGTTGGAATGCTTTCTACAGTGTTGGAATGTTTTCTACAGGGTTGGAATGCTTTCTACAGTGTTGTAATGCTTTCTACAGAGTTGGAATATATTCCACAGAGTTGGAAAACGTTTTGCATTGTTAGAATGCTATGTACAGGGTTGGAATGCTTTCGACAGTGTTCGAAAACATTTGTACAGAGTTGGGATGCTTTGCACAGAGTTCGAATGCTTTGGACAGAGTTGGAATGCTTTCTACAGGGTTGGAATGCTTTCTACAGGGTTGGAATGCTTTCTACAGTGTTGGAATGCTTTCGACAGCGTTTGAATGCTTTCGACAGAGTTGGAATACCTTTGTACAGAGTCAGAATGTTATGTACAGTGCTGGAATTCCTTCTACAGAGTTGCAATACCTTTGTACAGAGTTGGAATGCGATCTACAGGGTTGGAATACCTTTGTACAGAGTTGGAATGCTTTCTACAGGGTTGGAATGCTTTCTACAGAGTTGGAATGCTTTCTACAGGGTAGGAATGCTTTCGACAAAGTTGGAATACCTTTGTACAGGGCTGGAAATACTTCCTACAGGGTTGGAATGCTTTCTACAGGGTTGGAATGCTTTCTACAGGGTGGGAATGCTTTCTACAGGGTTGGAATGCTTTCGGCAGAGTTGGAATACCTTTGTACAGAGTCAGAATGTTATGTACAGGGTTGGAATTCATTCTACAGAGTGGGAATACCTTTGTACAGAGTCAGAATGTTATGTACAGGGTTGGAGCAGCTTTGTACAGGGTTGGAATACTTTCTGCAGTTTTGGAATGCTTTCTAGAGGGTTGGAATGATTTCGACAGGGTTGGAATGCTTTCGACAGAGTTGGAATACCTTTGTACAGAGTCAGATTGTTATGTACAGGGTTGGTATGCTTTCTACAGGGTTCGAATGCTTGCCAGAGTGTTGGAATGCTTTGGACAGAGTTGGAAGACCTTTCTACAGAGTTGGAAGACCTCTCTACAGAGTTTGAATGCATTCTACAGGGTTGGAATGCTTTCGACAGGGTTGGAATGCTTTGGACAGAGTTGGAATGCTTGCTACAGCGTTGGAGTGCTTCCTACAGATTTGGTATGCTTTCTACAGAGTTGGTATGCTTTCTACAAGGTTGGAATTCCTTTGTACAGTGTTGGAATGCTTTCTACAGGGTTGGAATGCTTTCGACAGGGTTGGAATGCTTTCGACAGTGTTGGAAAACCTTTGTACAGAGTTAGAATGTTAAGTACAGGGTTGGAATGCTTTGTACAGAGATGGAATGCTTTGGACAGAGTTGGAATGCTTTAGACAGTGTTGGAAAACATTCTACAGAGTTGGAAAGCATTTGTACAGAGTTGGAATGCTTTCTACAGAGTTGGAATGCTTCCTACAGCGTTGGAGTGCTTCCTACAGAGTTGGTATGCTTTCTACAGAGTTGGTATGCTTTCTACAGGGTAGGAATGCTTTCGACAGAGTTGGAATACCTTTGTACAGGGTTGGAATACCTTTGTACAGAGTTGGAATGTTATGTACAGGGTTGGAATACCTTTGTACAGAGTTGGAATGCTTTCTACAGGGTTGGATAGCTTTCTACAGAGTTGGAATGCTTTCTACAGGGTTGGAATGCTTTCTACAGAGTTGGAATACCTTTGTACAGGGTTGGAACATCTTTGTACAGGGTTGGAATACTTTCTACAGAGTTGGAATGCTCTCTACAGGGTTGGAATGCTTTCGACAGAGTTGTAATACCTTTGTACAGGGTTGGAACAGCTTTGAACAGGGTTGGAATACTTTCTACAGGGTTGGAATGCTTTCTAAAGGGTTCGAATGGTTTCGACAGGGTTGGAATGCTTTCGACAGGGTTGGAATATTTCGACAGAGTTGGAATACCCTTGTACAGAGTTGGAATGCTTCCTACAGGGTTGGCATACCTTTGTACATAGTTGGAATGCTTTCTACAGGGTTGGAATACCTTTGTACATAGTTGGCATGCTTTCTACAGGGTTGGAATACCTTTGTACATAGTTGGAATGCTTTGTACAGGGTTGGAATACCTTTGTACATAGTTGGAATGCTTTCTACAGGGTTGGAATGCTTTCCACAGAGTTGGAATGCTTTCTACAGTGATGGAATGCTTTCTACAGGGTTGGAATGCTTTCGACAGAGTTGGAATACCATTGTACAGAATCAGAATATTATGTACAGAGTTGGAATGCTTTCTACAGGGTTGGAATACCTTCGTGCAGAGTTGGAATGCTTTCTACAGGGTTGGAAAGCTTTCTACAGAGTGGGAATACCTTTGTACAGGGTTGGAACAGCTTTGTACAGGGTTGGAATCCTTTCTACAGAGTTGGAATGCTTTCTACAGGGTTGGAACAGCTTTGAACAGGGTTGGAATACTTTCTACAGGGTTGGAATGCTTTCTAAAGGGTTCGAATGCTTTCGACAGGGTTGGAAAGCTTTCTACAGAGTTGGAATACCTTTGTACAGTGTTGGAACAGCTTTGTACAGGGTTGGAATACTTTCTACAGAGTTGGAATGCTTTCTACAGGGTTGGAACAGCTTTGAACAGGGTTGGAATACTTTCTACAGGGTTGGAATGCTTTCTAAAGGGTTCGAATAATTTCGACAGGGTTGGAATGGTTTCGACAGGGTTGGAATGCTTTCTAAAGTGTTCGAATGATTTCGACAGCGTTGGAATACCTTTGTACAGGGTTGGAATGCTTTCAACTGAGTTGGAATACCTTCGTACAGAGTTGGAATGCTTTCTACAGGGTTGGAATACCTTTGTACATAGTTGGAATGCCTTCTACAGGGTTGGAATGCTTTCTACAGGGTTGGAATGCTTTCTACAGGGTTGGAATGCTTTCTACAGGGTTGGAATGCTTTCGTCAGAGTTGGAATACCTTTGTACAGAGTTGGAATGCTTTCTACAGGGTTGGAATACCTTTGTACAGAGTTGGAATGCTTTCTACAGGGTTGGAATGCTTCCGACAGTGATGGAATGCTTTCTACAGTGTTGGAATGCTTTGGACAGAGTTGGAATGCTTTCGACAGTGTTGGAAAACATTTGTACACAGTTGGAATGCTTTCTACACGGTTGGAATACTTTCTACAGAGTTGGAATACCTTTGTACAGAGTTGGAATGCTTTCTACAAGGTTGGAATACCTTTGTACAGAGTCAGAATGTTATGTACAGGGTTGGAATTCTTTCTACAGAGTTGGAATACCTTTATGCAGAGTTGGAATGCTTTCTGCAGGGTTGGAATACCTTTGTACAGAGTCAGAATGTTATGAACAGGGTTGGAATTCTTTCTACAGAGTTGGAATACCTTTGTGCAGAGTTGGAATACCTTTGTACAGGGTTGGAGCTGCTTTCTACAGGGTTGGAATGCTTTCTACAGGGTTGGAATGCTTTCTACAGGGTTGGAATGCTTTCGTCAGAGTTGGACTACCTTTGTACAGAGTTGGAATGCTTTCTACAGGGTTGGAATACCTTTGTACAGAGTTGGAATGCTTTCTACAGGGTTGGAATGCTTCCGACAGTGATGGAATGCTTTCTACAGTGTTGGAATGCTATGGACAGAGTTGGAATGCTTTCGGCAGTGTTGGAAAACATTTGTACAGAGTTGGAATGCTTTCTACACGGCTGGAATACTTTCTACAGAGTTGGAATACCTTTGTACAGAGTTGGAATGCTTTCTACAGGGTTGGAATACCTTTGTACATAGTTGGAATGCCTTCTACAGGGTTGGAATGCTTTCTACAGGGTTGGAATGCTTTCTACAGGGTTGGAATGCTTTCTACAGGGTTGGAATGCTTTCGTCAGAGTTGGAATACCTTTGTACAGAGTTGGAATGCTTTCTACAGGGTTGGAATACCTTTGTACAGAGTTGGAATGCTTTCTACAGGGTTGGAATGCTTCCGACAGTGATGGAATGCTTTCTACAGTGTTGGAATGCTTTGGACAGAGTTGGAATGCTTTCGACAGTGTTGGAAAACATTTGTACACAGTTGGAATGCTTTCTACACGGTTGGAATACTTTCTACAGAGTTGGAATACCTTTGTACAGAGTTGGAATGCTTTCTACAAGGTTGGAATACCTTTGTACAGAGTCAGAATGTTATGTACAGGGTTGGAATTCTTTCTACAGAGTTGGAATACCTTTATGCAGAGTTGGAATGCTTTCTGCAGGGTTGGAATACCTTTGTACAGAGTCAGAATGTTATGAACAGGGTTGGAATTCTTTCTACAGAGTTGGAATACCTTTGTGCAGAGTTGGAATACCTTTGTACAGGGTTGGAGCTGCTTTCTACAGGGTTGGAATGCTTTCTACAGGGTTGGAATGCTTTCTACAGGGTTGGAATGCTTTCGTCAGAGTTGGACTACCTTTGTACAGAGTTGGAATGCTTTCTACAGGGTTGGAATACCTTTGTACAGAGTTGGAATGCTTTCTACAGGGTTGGAATGCTTCCGACAGTGATGGAATGCTTTCTACAGTGTTGGAATGCTATGGACAGAGTTGGAATGCTTTCGGCAGTGTTGGAAAACATTTGTACAGAGTTGGAATGCTTTCTACACGGCTGGAATACTTTCTACAGAGTTGGAATACCTTTGTACAGAGTTGGAATGCTTTCTACAGGGTTGGAATAGCTTTGTACAGAGTCAGAATGTTATGTACAGGGTTGGAATTCTTTCTACAGAGTTGGAATACCTTTGTACAGAGTTGGAATGCTATCTACAAGGTTGGAATACCTTTGTACAGAGTCAGAATGTTATGTACAGGGTTGGAATTCTTTCTACAGAGTTGGAATACCTTTATGCAGAGTTGGAATGCTTTCTACAGGGTTGGAATACCTTTGTACAGAGTCAGAATGTTATGAACAGGGTTGGAATTCTTTCTACAGAGTTGGAATACCTTTGTGCAGAGTTGGAATACCTTTGTACAGGGTTGGAGCTGCTTTCTACAGGGTTGGAATGCTTTCTACAGGGTTGGAATACCTTTGTACAGGGTTGGAACAGCTTTGTACAGCTTTGGAATACTTTCTACAGGGTTGGAATGCTTTCTAGAGGGTTGGAATGCTTTCGACAGGGTTGGAATGCTTTCTACAGGGTTGGAATTCTTTCTACAGTGTTGGAATACCTTTGTACGGAGTTGGAATGCTTTCTACAGGGTTGGAATGCTTTCTACATGGTTGGAATGCTTTCGACAGAGTTGGAATACCCTTGTACGGAGTTGGAATGCTTTCTACAGGGTTGGAATACATTTGTACAGAGTTGGAATGCTTTCTACGGGGTTGGAATGCTTTCTACAGGGTTGGAATGCTTGCGACAGAGTTGGAATGCCTTTGTACAGGGTTGGAACAGCTTTGTACATGGTGGGAATACTTTCTACAGGGTTGGAATGCTTTCTAGAGGGTTGGAATGCTTTCTAGAGGGTTGGAATGCTTTCTAGAGGGTTGGAATGCTTTCTACAGGGTTGGAATGCTTTCTACAGAGTTGGAATACCTTTGTACAGGGTTGGAACAGCTTTGTACAGGGTTGGAATACTTTCTACAGGGTTGGAATGCTTTCTAGAGGGTTGGAATACTTTCGACAGGGTTGGAAAACATTTGTACAGAGTTGGAATGCTTTCTACACGGTTGGAATACTTTCTACAGAGTTGGAATACCTTTGTACAGAGTTGGAATGCTTTCTACAAGGTTGGAATACCTTTGTACAGAGTCAGAATGTTATGTACAGGGTTGGAATTCTTTCTACAGAGTTGGAATACCTTTGTGCAGAGTTGGAATGCTTTCTACAGGGTTGGAATACCTTTGTACAGAGTCAGAATGTTATGTACAGGGTTGGAATTCTTTCTACAGAGTTGGAATACCTTTGTGCAGAGTTGGAATACCTTTGTACAGGGTTGGAACTGCTTTCTACAGGGTTGGAATGCTTTCTACAGGGTTGGAATGCTTTCTACAGGGTTGGAATGCTTTCGTCAGAGTTGGACTACCTTTGTACAGAGTTGGAATGCTTTCTACAGGGTTGGAATACCTTTGTACAGAGTTGGAATGCTTTCTACAGGGTTGGAATGCTTCCGACAGTGATGGAATGCTTTCTACAGTGTTGGAATGCTTTGGACAGAGTTGGAATGCTTTCGGCAGTGTTGGAAAACATTTGTACAGAGTTGGAATGCTTTCTACACGGTTGGAATACTTTCTACAGAGTTGGAATACCTTTGTACAGAGTTGGAATGCTTTCTACAGGGTTGGAATAGCTTTGTACAGAGTCAGAATGTTATGTACAGGATTGGAATTCTTTCTACAGAGTTGGAATACATTTGTGCAGAGTTGGAATGCTTTCTACAGGGGTGGAATACCTTTGTACAGAGTCAGCACGTTATGTACAGGGTTGGAATTCTTTCTACAGAGTTGGAATACCTTTGTGCAGAGTTGGAATACCTTTGTACAGGGTTGGAACAGCTTTGTACAGCTTTGGAATACTTTCTACAGGGTTGGAATGCTTTCTAGAGGGTTGGAATGCTTTCGACAGGGTTGGAATGCTTTCGACAGGGTTGGAATACCTTTGTACAGGGTTGGAATGCTTTCTACAGGGTTGGAATACCTTTGTACAGAGTCAGAATGTTATGTACAGGGTTGGAATTCTTTCTACAGAGTTGGAATACCTTTGTACAGAGTTGGAATGCTTTCTACAGGGTTGGAATGCTTTCTACAGGGTTGGAATGCTTTCTACAGGTTTGGAATACCTTTGTACAGAGTTGGAATGCTTTCTACAGGGTTGGAATGCATTCGACAGAGTTGGAATACCTTTGTTCAGAGTTGCAAAGCTTACTACAGGGTTGGAATACTTTCTACAGGATTGGAATGTTTTGTACGGGGTTGGAATGCTTTCTACAGGGTGGGAATGCTTCCTAGAGGGTTGGAATTCTTTCGACAGAGTTCGAATACCTTTGTACAGAGTTGGAATGCTTTCTACAGTGTTGGAATTCTTTCGATAGAGTTGGAATACCTTTGTACAGAGTTGGAATACATTTGTACAGAGTTGGAATGCTTTCTACAGAGTTTGAATGCTTTCTACAGGATTGGAATTCTTTCTACAGGGTTGGAATGCTTTCTACAGAGCTGAAATGCTTTCGACAGATTTGGTATTCTTTCGACAGAGTTGGAATACCTTTGTACAGAGTTGGAATGCTGTCTACAGGGTTGGAATGCTTTCTACAGGGTTGGAATGCTTTCGACAGAGTTGGAATACCGTAATGCTACATAACGTTATACGTTATTACGTAACAGTATGTAACGTTATACGTTATACTGTAGTCGTATATAACGTTATACGTTATAAGGTAATAGTATATAACGTTATACGTTATAAGGTAATGGTATATAACGTATAACGTTGTAAGATAACAGTATATTAAGTATAACGATATAAGGTAATAGTATATAACGTTATTCGTTATAACGTAATGCTACATAACGTTATACGATATAAGGTAATAGTATATAACGATATACGTTATAACGTAGTGCTACATAACGTTATACGTTATAAGGTAAGAGTATATAACGTTATACGTTATAACGTAGTGCTACATAACGTTATACGTTATAAGGTAATAGTATATAACGTTATACGTTATAACGTAGTGCTACATAACGTTATACGTTATAACGTAATAGTATACAACGTCATACGTTATAACGTAATGCTACATAACGTTATACGTTATAAGGTATGCGTATATAACGTATAACGTTATATGGTAACAATATATAACGATATACGTTATAACGTAATGCTACATAACGTTATAAGTTATCAGGTAACAGTATATAACGTTATACGTTATAACGTAATGCTACATAGCGTTATACGATATAAGGTAATAGTATATAACGATATACGTTACAACGTAGTGCTACATAACGTTATACGTTATAAGGTAAGAGTATATAACGTTATACGTTATTACGTAATGCTACATAACGTTGTACGTTATAAGGTAATAGTATATAACGTTATACATTATAACGTAGTGCTACATAACGTTATACGTTATAACGTAATAGTATAGAACGTTATACGTTATAACGTAATGCTACATAACGTTATACCTTATAACGTAATAGCATAAACGTTATACGATATAACGAAGTGCTACATAACGTTATACGTTATAACGTAGTGCTACATAACGTTATACGTTATAAGGTAATAGTATATAACGTTATACGTTATAACGTAGTGCTACATAACGTTATACGTTATAACGTAATAGTATACAACGTCATACGTTATAACGTAATGCTACATAACGTTATACGTTATATCGTAATAGTATACAACGTTATACGTTATAACGTAATGCTACATAACGTTATACGTTATAACGTAATGCTACATAACGTTATACGTTATAACGTAATGCTACATAACGTTATACGTTATAAGGTAGTAGTATACAACGTTATACGTTATAACGTAATGCTACATAACGTTATACGTTATAAGGTACTAGTATACAACGTTATACGTTATAACGTCGTGCTACATAACGTTATACGTTATAACGTAATAGTATACAACGTTATACGTTATAACGTAATAGTATACAACGTTATACGTTATAACGTAATGCTACATAACGTTATACGTTATAACGTAATAGTATATAACGATATACGATATAACGTCGTGCAACATTACGTTATACGTTATAACGTAGTGCTACATAACGTTATACGTCATAACGTAATAGTATACAACGTTATACGTTATAACGTAATGCTACATAACGATATACGTTATAAGGTAATAGTATACAACGAAATACGTTATAACGTAATGCTACATAACGTTATACATTATAACGTAATGCTCCATAACGTTATACGTTATAGCGTAATAGTATACGACGTTATATGTTATAGCGTAATGCTACATAACGTTATACGCTATAGCGTAATGCTACATAACGTTATACGTTATAAGGTAATAGTATATAACGGTATACGTTATAACGTAATGCTACATAACATTATACGTTATAAGGTACTAGTATACAACGTTATACGTTATAACGTCGTGCTACATAACGTTATACGTTATAACGTAATAGTATACAACGTTATACGTTATAACGTAATGCTACATAACGTTATACGTTATAACGTAATAGTATACAACGTTGTACGTTATAACATAGTGCTACATAACGTTATACGTTATAACGTAATAGCATACAACGTTATACGTTCTAACGTAATGCTACATAACGTTATACACTATAAGGTAATAGTATATAACGTATAACGCTATAAGGTAATAGTATATAACGTTATACGTTATAACGTAATGCTACAAAACGTTATACGTTATAACGTAATAGTATACTACGTTATACGTTATAACGTAGTGCTACATAACGTTATACGTTATAACGTAATAGTATACAACGTTATACGTTATAACGTAATGCTACATAACATTATACGTTATAAGGTTATAGTATACAACGTTATATGTTATAGCATAATGCTACATAACGTTATACGTTATAACGTAATGCTACATAACGTTATACGTTATAACGTAATGCTACATAACGTTATACGTTATAACGTAATAGTATACAACGTTATACGTTATAACGTAATGCTACATAACGTTATACGTTATAACGTAATAGTATACAACGTTATACGTTATAACGTAATGCTATCTAACGTTATACGTTATAACGTAATAGTATACAACGTTATACGTTATAACGTAATGCTACATATCGTTATACGTTATAACGTAATAGTATACTACGTTATACGTTATAACGTAGTGCTACATAACGTTATACGTTATAACGTAGTGCTACATAACGTTATACGTTATAACGTAATAGTATACAACGTTATACGTTATAACGTAATGCTACATAACATTATACGTTATAAGGTTATAGTATACAACGTTATATGTTATAGCATAATGCTACATAACGTTATACGTTATAACGTAATGCTACATAACGTTATACGTTATAAGGTAGTAGTATACAACGTTATACGTTATAACGTAATGCTACATAACGTTATACGTTATAACGTACTAGTATACAACGTTATACGTTATAACGTCGTGCTACATAACGTTATACGTTATAACGTAATAGTATACAACGTTATACATTATAGCGTAATGCTACATAACGTTATACGTTATAACGTAATAGTATACAACGTTATACGTTATAACGTAATGCTACATATCGTTATACGTTATAACGTAATAGTATACAACGTTATACGTTATAGCGTAATGCTACATAACGTTATACGTTATAAGGTAATAGTATATAACGTTATACGTTATAACGTAATGCTACATAACGTAGTACGTTATAAGGTAACAGTACATAGCGTTATACGATATAACGTAGTGCTACATAACGTTATACGTTATAACGTTGTGCTACATAACGTTATACGTTATAACGTCGTACTACATTACGTTATACGTTATAACGTAATAGTATACAACGTTATACGTTATAACGTAATGCTACATAACGTTATACGTTATAACGTAATAGTATACAACGTTATACGTTATAACGTAATGCTATCTAACGTTATACGTTATAACGTAATAGTATACAACGTTATACGTTATAACGTAATGCTACATATCGTTATACGTTATAACGTAATAGTATACAACGTTATACGTTATAACGTAATGCTACATATCGTTATACGTTATAACGTAATAGTATACAACGTTATACGTTATAACGTAATGCTACATAACGTTATACGTTATATCGTAATAGTATACAACGTTATACGTTATAACGTAATGCTACATAACGTTATACGTTATAAGGTAATAGTATACCACGTTATACGTTATAACGTAGTGCTACATAACGTTATACGTTATAACGTAATAGTATACAACGTTATACGTTATAACGTAATGCTACATAACGTTATAGGTTATAATGTAATAGTATACAACGTTATACGTTATAAGGTAATGCTATCTAACGTTATACGTTATAACGTAATAGTATACAACGTTATACGTTATAACGTAATGCTACATAACGTTATACGTTATAAGGTAATAGTATATAACGTTATACGTTATAGCGTAATGCTACATAACGTTATACGTTATAAGGTAATAGTATATAACGTTATACGTTATAACGCAATGCTACATAACGTAATACGTTATAAGGTAACAGTACATAGCGTTATACGATATAACGTAATAGTATACAACGTTATACGTTATAACGTAATGCTACATAACGTTATACGTTATAACGTAATAGTATACAACGTTATACGTTATAGCGTAATGCTACATAACGTTATACGTTATAAGGTAATAGTATATAACGTTATACGTTATAACGCAATGCTACATAACGTAATACGTTATAAGGTAACAGTACATAGCGTTATACGATATAACGTAATGCTACATAACGTTATACGTTATAAGGTAGTAGTATACAACGTTATACGTTATAACGTAATGCTACATAACGTTATACGTTATAACGTAATAGTATACAACGTTATACGTTATAACGTAATGCTACATACCGTTATACGTTATAACGTAATAGTATACAACGTTATACGTTATAACGTAATGCTACATAACGTTATACGTTATAACGTAATAGTATACAACGTTATACGTTATAACGTAATGCTACATAACGTTATACGTTATAACGTAATAGTATACAACGTTATACGTTATAACGTAATGCTACATACCGTTATACGTTATAACGTAATAGTATACAACGTTATACGTTATAACGTAATGCTACATAACGTTATACGTTATAACGTAATAGTATACAACGTTATACGTTATAACGTAATAGTATACAACGTGATACGTTATAACGTAATAGTATACAACGAAATACGTTATAACGTAATGCTACATAACGTTATACGTTATAAGGTAATAGTACATAGCGTTATACGATATAACGTAATAGTATACAACGTTATACGTTATAACGTAATGCTACATAACGTTATACGTTATAACGTAATAGTATACAACGTTGTACGTTATAACATAGTGCTACATAACGTTATACGTTATAACGTAATAGTATACAACGTTATACGTTCTAACGTAATGCTACATAACGTTATACACTATAAGGTAATAGTATATAACGTATAACGCTATAAGGTAATAGTATATAACGTTATACGTTATAACGTAATGCTACATAACGTTATACGTTATAACGTAATAGTATACTACGTTATACGTTATAACGTAGTGCTACATAACGTTATACGTTATAACGTAATAGTATACAACGTTATACGTTATAACGTAATGCTACATAACATTATACGTTATAAGGTTATAGTATACAACGTTATATGTTATAGCATAATGCTACATAACGTTATACGTTATAACGTAATGCTACATAACGTTATACGTTATAACGTAATAGTATACAACGTTATACGTTATAACGTAATGCTACATAACGTTATACGTTATAACGTAATAGTATACAACGTTATACGTTATAACGTAATGCTATCTAACGTTATACGTTATAACGTAATAGTATACAACGTTATACGTTATAACGTAATGCTACATATCGTTATACGTTATAACGTAATAGTATACTACGTTATACGTTATAACGTAGTGCTACATAACGTTATACGTTATAACGTAATAGTATACAACGTTATACGTTATAACGTAATGCTACATAACATTATACGTTATAAGGTTATAGTATACAACGTTATATGTTATAGCATAATGCTACATAACGTTATACGTTATAACGTAATGCTACATAACGTTATACGTTATAAGGTAGTAGTATACAACGTTATACGTTATAACGTAATGCTACATAACGTTATACGTTATAACGTACTAGTATACAACGTTATACGTTATAACGTCGTGCTACATAACGTTATACGTTATATCGTAATAGTATACAACGTTATACGTTATAACGTAATGCTACATAACGTTATACGTTATAAGGTAATAGTATACCACGTTATACGTTATAACGTAGTGCTACATAACGTTATACGTTATAACGTAATAGTATACAACGTTATACGTTATAACGTAATGCTACATAACGTTATAGGTTATAATGTAATAGTATACAACGTTATACGTTATAAGGTAATGCTATCTAACGTTATACGTTATAACGTAATAGTATACAACGTTATACGTTATAACGTAATGCTACATAACGTTATACGTTATAAGGTAATAGTATATAACGTTATACGTTATAGCGTAATGCTACATAACGTTATACGTTATAAGGTAATAGTATATAACGTTATACGTTATAACGCAATGCTACATAACGTAATACGTTATAAGGTAACAGTACATAGCGTTATACGATATAACGTAATAGTATACAACGTTATACGTTATAACGTAATGCTACATAACGTTATACGTTATAACGTAATAGTATACAACGTTATACGTTATAGCGTAATGCTACATAACGTTATACGTTATAAGGTAATAGTATATAACGTTATACGTTATAACGCAATGCTACATAACGTAATACGTTATAAGGTAACAGTACATAGCGTTATACGATATAACGTAATGCTACATAACGTTATACGTTATAAGGTAGTAGTATACAACGTTATACGTTATAACGTAATGCTACATAACGTTATACGTTATAACGTAATAGTATACAACGTTATACGTTATAACGTAATGCTACATACCGTTATACGTTATAACGTAATAGTATACAACGTTATACGTTATAACGTAATGCTACATAACGTTATACGTTATAACGTAATAGTATACAACGTTATACGTTATAACGTAATGCTACATAACGTTATACGTTATAACGTAATAGTATACAACGTTATACGTTATAACGTAATGCTACATACCGTTATACGTTATAACGTAATAGTATACAACGTTATACGTTATAACGTAATGCTACATAACGTTATACGTTATAACGTAATAGTATACAACGTTATACGTTATAACGTAATAGTATACAACGTGATACGTTATAACGTAATAGTATACAACGAAATACGTTATAACGTAATGCTACATAACGTTATACGTTATAAGGTAATAGTACATAGCGTTATACGATATAACGTAATAGTATACAACGTTATACGTTATAACGTAATGCTACATAACGTTATACGTTATAACGTAATAGTATACAACGTTGTACGTTATAACATAGTGCTACATAACGTTATACGTTATAACGTAATAGTATACAACGTTATACGTTCTAACGTAATGCTACATAACGTTATACACTATAAGGTAATAGTATATAACGTATAACGCTATAAGGTAATAGTATATAACGTTATACGTTATAACGTAATGCTACATAACGTTATACGTTATAACGTAATAGTATACTACGTTATACGTTATAACGTAGTGCTACATAACGTTATACGTTATAACGTAATAGTATACAACGTTATACGTTATAACGTAATGCTACATAACATTATACGTTATAAGGTTATAGTATACAACGTTATATGTTATAGCATAATGCTACATAACGTTATACGTTATAACGTAATGCTACATAACGTTATACGTTATAACGTAATAGTATACAACGTTATACGTTATAACGTAATGCTACATAACGTTATACGTTATAACGTAATAGTATACAACGTTATACGTTATAACGTAATGCTATCTAACGTTATACGTTATAACGTAATAGTATACAACGTTATACGTTATAACGTAATGCTACATATCGTTATACGTTATAACGTAATAGTATACTACGTTATACGTTATAACGTAGTGCTACATAACGTTATACGTTATAACGTAATAGTATACAACGTTATACGTTATAACGTAATGCTACATAACATTATACGTTATAAGGTTATAGTATACAACGTTATATGTTATAGCATAATGCTACATAACGTTATACGTTATAACGTAATGCTACATAACGTTATACGTTATAAGGTAGTAGTATACAACGTTATACGTTATAACGTAATGCTACATAACGTTATACGTTATAACGTACTAGTATACAACGTTATACGTTATAACGTCGTGCTACATAACGTTATACGTTATAACGTAATAGTATACAACGTTATACATTATAGCGTAATGCTACATAACGTTATACGTTATAACGTAATAGTATACAACGTTATACGTTATAACGTAATGCTACATATCGTTATACGTTATAACGTAATAGTATACAACGTTATACGTTATAACGTAATGCTACATAACGTTATACGTTATATCGTAATAGTATATAACGTTATACGTTATAACGTAATGCTACATATCGTTATACGTTATAACGTAATAGTATACAACGTTATACGTTATAACGTAATGCTACATAACGTTATACGTTATATCGTAATAGTATACAACGTTATACGTTATAACGTAATGCTACATAACGTTATACGTTATAAGGTAATAGTATACCACGTTATACGTTATAACGTAGTGCTACATAACGTTATACGTTATAACGTAATAGTATACAACGTTATACGTTATAACGTAATGCTACATAACGTTATAGGTTATAATGTAATAGTATACAACGTTATACGTTATAAGGTAATGCTATCTAACGTTATACGTTATAACGTAATAGTATACAACGTTATACGTTATAACGTAATGCTACATAACGTTATACGTTATAAGGTAATAGTATATAACGTTATACGTTATAGCGTAATGCTACATAACGTTATACGTTATAAGGTAATAGTATATAACGTTATACGTTATAACGCAATGCTACATAACGTAATACGTTATAAGGTAACAGTACATAGCGTTATACGATATAACGTAATAGTATACAACGTTATACGTTATAACGTAATGCTACATAACGTTATACGTTATAACGTAATAGTATACAACGTTATACGTTATAGCGTAATGCTACATAACGTTATACGTTATAAGGTAATAGTATATAACGTTATACGTTATAACGCAATGCTACATAACGTAATACGTTATAAGGTAACAGTACATAGCGTTATACGATATAACGTAATGCTACATAACGTTATACGTTATAAGGTAGTAGTATACAACGTTATACGTTATAACGTAATGCTACATAACGTTATACGTTATAACGTAATAGTATACAACGTTATACGTTATAACGTAATGCTACATACCGTTATACGTTATAACGTAATAGTATACAACGTTATACGTTATAACGTAATGCTACATAACGTTATACGTTATAACGTAATAGTATACAACGTTATACGTTATAACGTAATGCTACATAACGTTATACGTTATAACGTAATAGTATACAACGTTATACGTTATAACGTAATGCTACATACCGTTATACGTTATAACGTAATAGTATACAACGTTATACGTTATAACGTAATGCTACATAACGTTATACGTTATAACGTAATAGTATACAACGTTATACGTTATAACGTAATAGTATACAACGTGATACGTTATAACGTAATAGTATACAACGAAATACGTTATAACGTAATGCTACATAACGTTATACGTTATAAGGTAATAGTACATAGCGTTATACGATATAACGTAATAGTATACAACGTTATACGTTATAACGTAATGCTACATAACGTTATACGTTATAACGTAATAGTATACAACGTTGTACGTTATAACATAGTGCTACATAACGTTATACGTTATAACGTAATAGTATACAACGTTATACGTTCTAACGTAATGCTACATAACGTTATACACTATAAGGTAATAGTATATAACGTATAACGCTATAAGGTAATAGTATATAACGTTATACGTTATAACGTAATGCTACATAACGTTATACGTTATAACGTAATAGTATACTACGTTATACGTTATAACGTAGTGCTACATAACGTTATACGTTATAACGTAATAGTATACAACGTTATACGTTATAACGTAATGCTACATAACATTATACGTTATAAGGTTATAGTATACAACGTTATATGTTATAGCATAATGCTACATAACGTTATACGTTATAACGTAATGCTACATAACGTTATACGTTATAACGTAATAGTATACAACGTTATACGTTATAACGTAATGCTACATAACGTTATACGTTATAACGTAATAGTATACAACGTTATACGTTATAACGTAATGCTATCTAACGTTATACGTTATAACGTAATAGTATACAACGTTATACGTTATAACGTAATGCTACATATCGTTATACGTTATAACGTAATAGTATACTACGTTATACGTTATAACGTAGTGCTACATAACGTTATACGTTATAACGTAATAGTATACAACGTTATACGTTATAACGTAATGCTACATAACATTATACGTTATAAGGTTATAGTATACAACGTTATATGTTATAGCATAATGCTACATAACGTTATACGTTATAACGTAATGCTACATAACGTTATACGTTATAAGGTAGTAGTATACAACGTTATACGTTATAACGTAATGCTACATAACGTTATACGTTATAACGTACTAGTATACAACGTTATACGTTATAACGTCGTGCTACATAACGTTATACGTTATAACGTAATAGTATACAACGTTATACATTATAGCGTAATGCTACATAACGTTATACGTTATAACGTAATAGTATACAACGTTATACGTTATAACGTAATGCTACATATCGTTATACGTTATAACGTAATAGTATACAACGTTATACGTTATAGCGTAATGCTACATAACGTTATACGTTATAAGGTAATAGTATATAACGTTATACGTTATAACGTAATGCTACATAACGTAGTACGTTATAAGGTAACAGTACATAGCGTTATACGATATAACGTAGTGCTACATAACGTTATACGTTATAACGTTGTGCTACATAACGTTATACGTTATAACGTCGTACTACATTACGTTATACGTTATAACGTAATAGTATACAACGTTATACGTTATAAGGTAATGCTACATAACGTTATACGTTATAACGTAATGCTACATAACGTTATACGTTATATGGTAATAGTATATAGCGTTATACATTATAAGGTAACAGTATATAACTTTTTACGTGATGATGTAATTGAATATAGCGTACAACGTTATAAGGTAATAGTATATAACGTATAACGTTATCAGGTAATAGTATATAACGTATAACGTTATGATGTAATTGTATATAATGTTATACGTTATAAGGTAATTGTATACAGCCTTATACGTTATAACGTAATGCTACATAACGTTATACGTTTTGAGGTAGTAGTATATAACGTTATACGTTATAACGTAGTGCTACATAACGTTATACGTAATAACGTAATGCTACATAACGTTATACGTTATAAGGTAAGCGTATATAACGTTATACGTTATGGCGTAATGCTACATAACATTATACGTTATAACGTAATAGTATACAACGTTATACGTTAGAACGTAATGCTACATAACGTTATACATTATAACGTAACCGTATACAACGTTATACGTTATAACGTATTGCTATCTAACGTTATACGTTATAACGTAATGCTATCTAACGTTATACGTTATAACGTAATAGTATACAACGTTATACGTTATAACGTAATGCTACATATCGTTATACGTTATAACGTAATAGTATACAACGTTATACGTTATAACGTAATGCTGCATAACGTTATACGTTATAAGGTAATAGTATAAAGCGTCATACGTTATAACGTAATGCTACATAACGTTATACGTTATAAGGTAATAGTATACAACGTTATACGTTATAACGTAATGCTACATAACGTTATACGTTTTGAGGTAGTAGTATATAACGTTATACGTTATAACGTAGTGCTACATAACGTTATACGTAATAACGTAATGCTACATAACGTTATACGTTATAACGTAATGCTACACAACGTTATACGTTAGAACGTAATGCTACATAACGTTATACATTATAACGTAACCGTATACAACGTTGTACGTTATAGCGTAATGCTACATAACGTTATACGTTTTGAGGTAGTAGTATATAACGTTATACGTTATAACGTAGTGCTACATAACGATATACGTTATAAGGTAGTAGTATACAACGTTATACGTTATAACGTAATGCTACATATCGTTATACCTTATAAGCTAATAGTATATAACGTTATACGTTATAACGTAATCGTATACAACGTTATACGTTATAACGTAATGCTACATAACGTTATACGTTATAAGGTATTAGTATACAACGTTACACGTTATAACGTAATGCTACATAAAGTTATACCTTATAAGCTAATAGTATACAACGTTATACGTTATAACGTAATGCTACATAACGTTATACGTTATAACGTAGTGCTACATAACGTTATACGTTATAAGGTAGTAGTATACAACGTTATACGTTATAACGTAATGCTACATATCGTTATACCTTATAAGCTAATAGTATATAACGTTATACGTTATAACGTAATCGTATACAACGTTATACGTTATAACGTAATGCTACATAACGTTATACGTTATAAGGTAGTAGTATACAACGTTACACGTTATAACGTAATGCTACATAAAGTTATACCTTATAAGCTAATAGTATACAACGTTATACGTTATAACGTAATGCTACATAACGTTATACGTTATAACGTAATAGTATACAACGTTATACGTTATAACGTAATGCTACATAACGTTATACGTTATAAGGTAGTAGTATACAATGTTATACGTTATAACGTAATGCTACATAGCGTTATACGTTATATGGTAATAGTATATAGCGTTATACATTATAACGTAATGCTACATAACGTTATACGTTATAACGTAATAGTATACAACGTTATACGTTATAACGTAATGCTACATAACGTTATACGTTATAACGTAATAGTATACAACGTTATACGTTATAACGTAATGCTATATAAAGTTATACCTTATAAGCTAATAGTATACAACGTTATACGTTATAACGTAATGCTACATAACGTTATACGTTATAACGTAATAGTATACAACGTTATACGTTATAAGGTAATGCTACATAACGTTATACGTTATAAGGTAATAGTATATAACGTTATACGTTATAACGTAATGCTACATAACGTTATACGTTATATGGTAATAGTATATAGCGTTATACATTATAAGGTAACAGTATATAACTTTTTACGTGATGATGTAATTGAATATAGCGTACAACGTTATAAGGTAATAGTATATAACGTATAACGTTATCAGGTAATAGTATATAACGTATAACGTTATGATGTAATTGTATATAATGTTATACGTTATAAGGTAATTGTATACAGCCTTATACGTTATAACGTAATGCTACATAACGTTATACGTTTTGAGGTAGTAGTATATAACGTTATACGTTATAACGTAGTGCTACATAACGTTATACGTAATAACGTAATGCTACATAACGTTATACGTTATAACGTAATGCTACACAACGTTATACGTTAGAACGTAATGCTACATAACGTTATCCGTTACAAGGTAATAGTATGTAACGTTATACGTTATAACGTAATCGTATACAACTTTATACGTTATAACGTAATGCTACATAACGTTATACGTTATAAGGTAGTAGTATACAACGTTACACGTTATAACGTAATGCTACATAAAGTTATACCTTATAAGCTAATAGTATACAACGTTATACGTTATAACGTAATGCTACATAACGTTATACGTTATAACGTAATAGTATACAACGTTATACGATATAACGTAATGCTACATAACGTTATACGTTATAAGGTAGTAGTATACAACGTTATACGTTATAACGTAATGCTACATATCGTTATACCTTATAAGCTAATAGTATATAACGTTATACGTTATAACGTAATCATATACAACGTTATACGTTATAACGTAATGCTACATAACGTTTTACGTTATAAGGTAGTAGTATACAACGTTACACGTTATAACGTACTGCTACATAAAGTTATACCTTATAAGCTAATAGTATACAATGTTATACGTTATAACGTAATGCTACATAACGTTATACGTTATAACGTAATAGTATACAACGTTATACGTTATAAGGTAATGCTACATAACGTTATACGTTATAAGGTAATAGTATATAACGTTATACGTTATAACGTAATGCTACATAACGTTATACGTTATATGGTAATAGTATATAGCGTTATACATTATAAGGTAACAGTATATATCTTTATACGTGATGATGTAATTGAATATAGCGTACAACGTTATAAGGTAATAGTATATAACGTATAACGTTATCAGGTAATAGTATATAACGTATAACGTTATGATGTAATTGTATATAATGTTATACGTTATAAGGTAATTGTATACAGCCTTATACGTTATAACGTAATGCTACATAACGTTATACGTTTTGAGGTAGTAGTATATAACGTTATACGTTATAACGTAGTGCTACATAACGTTATACGTAATAACGTAATGCTACATAACGTTATACGTTATAACGTAATGCTACACAACGTTATACGTTAGAACGTAATGCTACATAACGTTATCCGTTACAAGGTAATAGTATGTAACGTATAACGTTATAAGGTAATAGTATATAACGTTATACGTTGTAACGTAATGCTACATAACGTTATACGTTATAACGTCACAGTATGTAACGTTATATGTTATACGGTAATAATATATAATGTTATACGTTGTAACATAATGCTGCATAACGTTATAAGTTATAACGTAGTGCTACATAACGTTATACGTTATATGGTAATAGTATATAGCGTTATACATTATAAGGTAACAGTATATAACTTCATACGAGATGATGTAATTGAATATAGCGTACAACGTTATAAGGTAATAGTATATAACGTATAACGTTATAAGGTAATAGTATATAACTTAGAACGGTGGGAATGCTTTCGACAGTGTTGGAATGCTTTCTACAGGCTTGGAATGCTTTCGACAGCATTGGAGTGCTTTCTACAGGCTAGGAATGCTTTCGAAAGGGTTGGAATGCTTTCTACAGTGTTGGAATGTTTTCTACAGGGTTGGAATGCTTTCTACAGTGTTGTAATGCTTTCTACAGAGTTGGAATATATTCCACAGAGTTGGAAAACGTTTTGCATTGTTAGAATGCTATGTACAGGGTTGGAATGCTTTCGACAGTGTTCGAAAACATTTGTACAGAGTTGGGATGATTTGCACAGAGTTCGAATGCTTTGGACAGAGTTGGAATGCTTTCTACAGGGTTGGAATGCTTTCTACAGGGTTGGAATGCTTTCTACAGTGTTGGAATGCTTTCGACAGCGTTTGAATGCTTTCGACAGAGTTGGAATACCTTTGTACAGAGTCAGAATGTTATGTACAGTGCTGGAATTCCTTCTACAGAGTTGCAATACCTTTGTACAGAGTTGGAATGCGATCTACAGGGTTGGAATACCTTTGTACAGAGTTGGAATGCTTTCTACAGGGTTGGAATGTTTTCTACAGGGTTATAATGGTTTCGACAGAGTTGGAATACCTTTGTACAGAGTTGGAATAACTTTGTACAGGGTTGGAATGCTTTCGACAGAGATGGAATACCTTTGTTCAGAGTTGCAAAGCTTACTACAGGGTTGGAATACTTTCTACAGGATTGGAATGTTTTGTACGGGGTTGGAATGCTTTCTACAGGGTGGGAATGCTTCCTAGAGGGTTGGAATTCTTTCGACAGAGTTCGAATACCTTTGTACAGAGTTGGAATGCTTTCTACAGTGTTGGAATTCTTTCGATAGAGTTGGAATACCTTTGTACAGAGTTGGAATACATTTGTACAGAGTTGGAATGCTTTCTACAGAGTTTGAATGCTTTCTACAGGATTGGAATTCTTTCTACAGGGTTGGAATGCTTTCTACAGAGCTGAAATGCTTTCGACAGATTTGGTATTCTTTCGACAGAGTTGGAATACCTTTGTACAGAGTTGGAATGCTGTCTACAGGGTTGGAATGCTTTCTACAGGGTTGGAATGCTTTCGACAGAGTTGGAATACCGTAATGCTACATAACGTTATACGTTATTACGTAACAGTATGTAACGTTATACGTTATACTGTAGTCGTATATAACGTTATACGTTATAAGGTAATAGTATATAACGTTATACGTTATAAGGTAATGGTATATAACGTATAACGTTGTAAGATAACAGTATATTAAGTATAACGATATAAGGTAATAGTATATAACGTTATTCGTTATAACGTAATGCTACATAACGTTATACGATATAAGGTAATAGTATATAACGATATACGTTATAACGTAGAGCTACATAACGTTATACGTTATAAGGTAAGAGTATATAACGTTATACGTTATAACGTAGTGCTACATAACGTTATACGTTATAAGGTAATAGTATATAACGTTATACGTTATAACGTAGTGCTACATAACGTTATACGTTATAACGTAATAGTATACAACGTCATACGTTATAACGTAATGCTACATAACGTTATACGTTATAAGGTATGCGTATATAACGTATAACGTTATATGGTAACAATATATAACGATATACGTTATAACGTAATGCTACATAACGTTATAAGTTATCAGGTAACAGTATATAACGTTATACGTTATAACGTAATGCTACATAGCGTTATACGATATAAGGTAATAGTATATAACGATATACGTTACAACGTAGTGCTACATAACGTTATACGTTATAAGGTAAGAGTATATAACGTTATACGTTATTACGTAATGCTACATAACGTTGTACGTTATAAGGTAATAGTATATAACGTTATACATTATAACGTAGTGCTACATAACGTTATACGTTATAACGTAATAGTATAGAACGTTATACGTTATAACGTAATGCTACATAACGTTATACCTTATAACGTAATAGCATAAACGTTATACGATATAACGAAGTGCTACATAACGTTATACGTTATAACGTAGTGCTACATAACGTTATACGTTATAAGGTAATAGTATATAACGTTATACGTTATAACGTAGTGCTACATAACGTTATACGTTATAACGTAATAGTATACAACGTCATACGTTATAACGTAATGCTACATAACGTTATACGTTATATCGTAATAGTATACAACGTTATACGTTATAACGTAATGCTACATAACGTTATACGTTATAACGTAATGCTACATAACGTTATACGTTATAACGTAATGCTACATAACGTTATACGTTATAAGGTAGTAGTATACAACGTTATACGTTATAACGTAATGCTACATAACGTTATACGTTATAAGGTACTAGTATACAACGTTATACGTTATAACGTCGTGCTACATAACGTTATACGTTATAACGTAATAGTATACAACGTTATACGTTATAACGTAATAGTATACAACGTTATACGTTATAACGTAATGCTACATAACGTTATACGTTATAACGTAATAGTATATAACGATATACGATATAACGTCGTGCAACATTACGTTATACGTTATAACGTAGTGCTACATAACGTTATACGTCATAACGTAATAGTATACAACGTTATACGTTATAACGTAATGCTACATAACGATATACGTTATAAGGTAATAGTATACAACGAAATACGTTATAACGTAATGCTACATAACGTTATACATTATAACGTAATGCTCCATAACGTTATACGTTATAGCGTAATAGTATACGACGTTATATGTTATAGCGTAATGCTACATAACGTTATACGCTATAGCGTAATGCTACATAACGTTATACGTTATAAGGTAATAGTATATAACGGTATACGTTATAACGTAATGCTACATAACATTATACGTTATAAGGTACTAGTATACAACGTTATACGTTATAACGTCGTGCTACATAACGTTATACGTTATAACGTAATAGTATACAACGTTATACGTTATAACGTAATGCTACATAACGTTATACGTTATAACGTAATAGTATACAACGTTGTACGTTATAACATAGTGCTACATAACGTTATACGTTATAACGTAATAGCATACAACGTTATACGTTCTAACGTAATGCTACATAACGTTATACACTATAAGGTAATAGTATATAACGTATAACGCTATAAGGTAATAGTATATAACGTTATACGTTATAACGTAATGCTACAAAACGTTATACGTTATAACGTAATAGTATACTACGTTATACGTTATAACGTAGTGCTACATAACGTTATACGTTATAACGTAATAGTATACAACGTTATACGTTATAACGTAATGCTACATAACATTATACGTTATAAGGTTATAGTATACAACGTTATATGTTATAGCATAATGCTACATAACGTTATACGTTATAACGTAATGCTACATAACGTTATACGTTATAACGTAATGCTATCTAACGTTATACGTTATAACGTAATAGTATACAACGTTATACGTTATAACGTAATGCTACATATCGTTATACGTTATAACGTAATAGTATACTACGTTATACGTTATAACGTAGTGCTACATAACGTTATACGTTATAACGTAGTGCTACATAACGTTATACGTTATAACGTAATAGTATACAACGTTATACGTTATAACGTAATGCTACATAACATTATACGTTATAAGGTTATAGTATACAACGTTATATGTTATAGCATAATGCTACATAACGTTATACGTTATAACGTAATGCTACATAACGTTATACGTTATAAGGTAGTAGTATACAACGTTATACGTTATAACGTAATGCTACATAACGTTATACGTTATAACGTACTAGTATACAACGTTATACGTTATAACGTCGTGCTACATAACGTTATACGTTATAACGTAATAGTATACAACGTTATACATTATAGCGTAATGCTACATAACGTTATACGTTATAACGTAATAGTATACAACGTTATACGTTATAACGTAATGCTACATATCGTTATACGTTATAACGTAATAGTATACAACGTTATACGTTATAGCGTAATGCTACATAACGTTATACGTTATAAGGTAATAGTATATAACGTTATACGTTATAACGTAATGCTACATAACGTAGTACGTTATAAGGTAACAGTACATAGCGTTATACGATATAACGTAGTGCTACATAACGTTATACGTTATAACGTTGTGCTACATAACGTTATACGTTATAACGTCGTACTACATTACGTTATACGTTATAACGTAATAGTATACAACGTTATACGTTATAACGTAATGCTACATAACGTTATACGTTATAACGTAATAGTATACAACGTTATACGTTATAACGTAATGCTATCTAACGTTATACGTTATAACGTAATAGTATACAACGTTATACGTTATAACGTAATGCTACATATCGTTATACGTTATAACGTAATAGTATACAACGTTATACGTTATAACGTAATGCTACATATCGTTATACGTTATAACGTAATAGTATACAACGTTATACGTTATAACGTAATGCTACATAACGTTATACGTTATATCGTAATAGTATACAACGTTATACGTTATAACGTAATGCTACATAACGTTATACGTTATAAGGTAATAGTATACCACGTTATACGTTATAACGTAGTGCTACATAACGTTATACGTTATAACGTAATAGTATACAACGTTATACGTTATAACGTAATGCTACATAACGTTATAGGTTATAATGTAATAGTATACAACGTTATACGTTATAAGGTAATGCTATCTAACGTTATACGTTATAACGTAATAGTATACAACGTTATACGTTATAACGTAATGCTACATAACGTTATACGTTATAAGGTAATAGTATATAACGTTATACGTTATAGCGTAATGCTACATAACGTTATACGTTATAAGGTAATAGTATATAACGTTATACGTTATAACGCAATGCTACATAACGTAATACGTTATAAGGTAACAGTACATAGCGTTATACGATATAACGTAATAGTATACAACGTTATACGTTATAACGTAATGCTACATAACGTTATACGTTATAACGTAATAGTATACAACGTTATACGTTATAGCGTAATGCTACATAACGTTATACGTTATAAGGTAATAGTATATAACGTTATACGTTATAACGCAATGCTACATAACGTAATACGTTATAAGGTAACAGTACATAGCGTTATACGATATAACGTAATGCTACATAACGTTATACGTTATAAGGTAGTAGTATACAACGTTATACGTTATAACGTAATGCTACATAACGTTATACGTTATAACGTAATAGTATACAACGTTATACGTTATAACGTAATGCTACATACCGTTATACGTTATAACGTAATAGTATACAACGTTATACGTTATAACGTAATGCTACATAACGTTATACGTTATAACGTAATAGTATACAACGTTATACGTTATAACGTAATGCTACATAACGTTATACGTTATAACGTAATAGTATACAACGTTATACGTTATAACGTAATGCTACATACCGTTATACGTTATAACGTAATAGTATACAACGTTATACGTTATAACGTAATGCTACATAACGTTATACGTTATAACGTAATAGTATACAACGTTATACGTTATAACGTAATAGTATACAACGTGATACGTTATAACGTAATAGTATACAACGAAATACGTTATAACGTAATGCTACATAACGTTATACGTTATAAGGTAATAGTACATAGCGTTATACGATATAACGTAATAGTATACAACGTTATACGTTATAACGTAATGCTACATAACGTTATACGTTATAACGTAATAGTATACAACGTTGTACGTTATAACATAGTGCTACATAACGTTATACGTTATAACGTAATAGTATACAACGTTATACGTTCTAACGTAATGCTACATAACGTTATACACTATAAGGTAATAGTATATAACGTATAACGCTATAAGGTAATAGTATATAACGTTATACGTTATAACGTAATGCTACATAACGTTATACGTTATAACGTAATAATATACTACGTTATACGTTATAACGTAGTGCTACATAACGTTATACGTTATAACGTAATAGTATACAACGTTATACGTTATAACGTAATGCTACATAACATTATACGTTATAAGGTTATAGTATACAACGTTATATGTTATAGCATAATGCTACATAACGTTATACGTTATAACGTAATGCTACATAACGTTATACGTTATAACGTAATAGTATACAACGTTATACGTTATAACGTAATGCTACATAACGTTATACGTTATAACGTAATAGTATACAACGTTATACGTTATAACGTAATGCTATCTAACGTTATACGTTATAACGTAATAGTATACAACGTTATACGTTATAACGTAATGCTACATATCGTTATACGTTATAACGTAATAGTATACTACGTTATACGTTATAACGTAGTGCTACATAACGTTATACGTTATAACGTAATAGTATACAACGTTATACGTTATAACGTAATGCTACATAACATTATACGTTATAAGGTTATAGTATACAACGTTATATGTTATAGCATAATGCTACATAACGTTATACGTTATAACGTAATGCTACATAACGTTATACGTTATAAGGTAGTAGTATACAACGTTATACGTTATAACGTAATGCTACATAACGTTATACGTTATAACGTACTAGTATACAACGTTATACGTTATAACGTCGTGCTACATAACGTTATACGTTATAACGTAATAGTATACAACGTTATACATTATAGCGTAATGCCACATAACGTTATACGTTATAACGTAATAGTATACAACGTTATACGTTATAACGTAATGCTACATATCGTTATACGTTATAACGTAATAGTATACAACGTTATACGTTATAACGTAATGCTACATAACGTTATACGTTATATCGTAATAGTATATAACGTTATACGTTATAACGTAATGCTACATATCGTTATACGTTATAACGTAATAGTATACAACGTTATACGTTATAACGTAATGCTACATAACGTTATACGTTATATCGTAATAGTATACAACGTTATACGTTATAACGTAATGCTACATAACGTTATACGTTATAAGGTAATAGTATACCACGTTATACGTTATAACGTAGTGCTACATAACGTTATACGTTATAACGTAATAGTGTACAACGTTATACGTTATAACGTAATGCTACATAACGTTATAGGTTATAATGTAATAGTATACAACGTTATACGTTATAAGGTAATGCTATCTAACGTTATACGTTATAACGTAATAGTATACAACGTTATACGTTATAACGTAATGCTACATAACGTTATACGTTATAAGGTAATAGTATATAACGTTATACGTTATAGCGTAATGCTACATAACGTTATACGTTATAAGGTAATAGTATATAACGTTATACGTTATAACGCAATGCTACATAACGTAATACGTTATAAGGTAACAGTACATAGCGTTATACGATATAACGTAATAGTATACAACGTTATACGTTATAACGTAATGCTACATAACGTTATACGTTATAACGTAATAGTATACAACGTTATACGTTATAGCGTAATGCTACATAACGTTATACGTTATAAGGTAATAGTATATAACGTTATACGTTATAACGCAATGCTACATAACGTAATACGTTATAAGGTAACAGTACATAGCGTTATACGATATAACGTAATGCTACATAACGTTATACGTTATAAGGTAGTAGTATACAACGTTATACGTTATAACGTAATGCTACATAACGTTATACGTTATAACGTAATAGTATACAACGTTATACGTTATAACGTAATGCTACATACCGTTATACGTTATAACGTAATAGTATACAACGTTATACGTTATAACGTAATGCTACATAACGTTATACGTTATAACGTAATAGTATACAACGTTATACGTTATAACGTAATGCTACATAACGTTATACGTTATAACGTAATAGTATACAACGTTATACGTTATAACGTAATGCTACATACCGTTATACGTTATAACGTAATAGTATACAACGTTATACGTTATAACGTAATGCTACATAACGTTATACGTTATAACGTAATAGTATACAACGTTATACGTTATAACGTAATAGTATACAACGTGATACGTTATAACGTAATAGTATACAACGAAATACGTTATAACGTAATGCTACATAACGTTATACGTTATAAGGTAATAGTACATAGCGTTATACGATATAACGTAATAGTATACAACGTTATACGTTATAACGTAATGCTACATAACGTTATACGTTATAACGTAATAGTATACAACGTTGTACGTTATAACATAGTGCTACATAACGTTATACGTTATAACGTAATAGTATACAACGTTATACGTTCTAACGTAATGCTACATAACGTTATACACTATAAGGTAATAGTATATAACGTATAACGCTATAAGGTAATAGTATATAACGTTATACGTTATAACGTAATGCTACATAACGTTATACGTTATAACGTAATAGTATACTACGTTATACGTTATAACGTAGTGCTACATAACGTTATACGTTATAACGTAATAGTATACAACGTTATACGTTATAACGTAATGCTACATAACATTATACGTTATAAGGTTATAGTATACAACGTTATATGTTATAGCATAATGCTACATAACGTTATACGTTATAACGTAATGCTACATAACGTTATACGTTATAACGTAATAGTATACAACGTTATACGTTATAACGTAATGCTACATAACGTTATACGTTATAACGTAATAGTATACAACGTTATACGTTATAACGTAATGCTATCTAACGTTATACGTTATAACGTAATAGTATACAACGTTATACGTTATAACGTAATGCTACATATCGTTATACGTTATAACGTAATAGTATACTACGTTATACGTTATAACGTAGTGCTACATAACGTTATACGTTATAACGTAATAGTATACAACGTTATACGTTATAACGTAATGCTACATAACATTATACGTTATAAGGTTATAGTATACAACGTTATATGTTATAGCATAATGCTACATAACGTTATACGTTATAACGTAATGCTACATAACGTTATACGTTATAAGGTAGTAGTATACAACGTTATACGTTATAACGTAATGCTACATAACGTTATACGTTATAACGTACTAGTATACAACGTTATACGTTATAACGTCGTGCTACATAACGTTATACGTTATAACGTAATAGTATACAACGTTATACATTATAGCGTAATGCTACATAACGTTATACGTTATAACGTAATAGTATACAACGTTATACGTTATAACGTAATGCTACATATCGTTATACGTTATAACGTAATAGTATACAACGTTATACGTTATAGCGTAATGCTACATAACGTTATACGTTATAAGGTAATAGTATATAACGTTATACGTTATAACGTAATGCTACATAACGTAGTACGTTATAAGGTAACAGTACATAGCGTTATACGATATAACGTAGTGCTACATAACGTTATACGTTATAACGTTGTGCTACATAACGTTATACGTTATAACGTCGTACTACATTACGTTATACGTTATAACGTAATAGTATACAACGTTATACGTTATAAGGTAATGCTACATAACGTTATACGTTATAACGTAATGCTACATAACGTTATACGTTATATGGTAATAGTATATAGCGTTATACATTATAAGGTAACAGTATATAACTTTTTACGTGATGATGTAATTGAATATAGCGTACAACGTTATAAGGTAATAGTATATAACGTATAACGTTATCAGGTAATAGTATATAACGTATAACGTTATGATGTAATTGTATATAATGTTATACGTTATAAGGTAATTGTATACAGCCTTATACGTTATAACGTAATGCTACATAACGTTATACGTTTTGAGGTAGTAGTATATAACGTTATACGTTATAACGTAGTGCTACATAACGTTATACGTAATAGCGTAATGCTACATAACGTTATACGTTATAAGGTAAGCGTATATAACGTTATACGTTATGGCGTAATGCTACATAACATTATACGTTATAACGTAATAGTATACAACGTTATACGTTAGAACGTAATGCTACATAACGTTATACATTATAACGTAACCGTATACAACGTTATACGTTATAACGTATTGCTATCTAACGTTATACGTTATAACGTAATGCTATCTAACGTTATACGTTATAACGTAATAGTATACAACGTTATATGTTATAACGTAATGCTACATATCGTTATACGTTATAACGTAATAGTATACAACGTTATACGTTATAACGTAATGCTGCATAACGTTATACGTTATAAGGTAATAGTATAAAGCGTCATACGTTATAACGTAATGCTACATAACGTTATACGTTATAAGGTAATAGTATACAACGTTATACGTTATAACGTAATGCTACATAACGTTATACGTTTTGAGGTAGTAGTATATAACGTTATACGTTATAACGTAGTGCTACATAACGTTATACGTAATAACGTAATGCTACATAACGTTATACGTTATAACGTAATGCTACACAACGTTATACGTTAGAACGTAATGCTACATAACGTTATACATTATAACGTAACCGTATACAACGTTGTACGTTATAGCGTAATGCTACATAACGTTATACGTTTTGAGGTAGTAGTATATAACGTTATACGTTATAACGTAGTGCTACATAACGATATACGTTATAAGGTAGTAGTATACAACGTTATACGTTATAACGTAATGCTACATATCGTTCTACCTTATAAGCTAATAGTATATAACGTTATACGTTATAACGTAATCGTATACAACGTTATACGTTATAACGTAATGCTACATAACGTTATACGTTATAAGGTATTAGTATACAACGTTACACGTTATAACGTAATGCTACATAAAGTTATACCTTATAAGCTAATAGTATACAACGTTATACGTTATAACGTAATGCTACATAACGTTATACGTTATAACGTAGTGCTACATAACGTTATACGTTATAAGGTAGTAGTATACAACGTTATACGTTATAACGTAATGCTACATATCGTTATACCTTATAAGCTAATAGTATATAACGTTATACGTTATAACGTAATCGTATACAACGTTATACGTTATAACGTAATGCTACATAACGTTATACGTTATAAGGTAGTAGTATACAACGTTACACGTTATAACGTAATGCTACATAAAGTTATACCTTATAAGCTAATAGTATACAACGTTATACGTTATAACGTAATGCTACATAACGTTATACGTTATAACGTAATAGTATACAACGTTATACGTTATAACGTAATAGTATACAACGTGATACGTTATAACGTAATAGTATACAACGAAATACGTTATAACGTAATGCTACATAACGTTATACGTTATAAGGTAATAGTACATAGCGTTATACGATATAACGTAATAGTATACAACGTTATACGTTATAACGTAATGCTACATAACGTTATACGTTATAACGTAATAGTATACAACGTTGTACGTTATAACATAGTGCTACATAACGTTATACGTTATAACGTAATAGTATACAACGTTATACGTTCTAACGTAATGCTACATAACGTTATACACTATAAGGTAATAGTATATAACGTATAACGCTATAAGGTAATAGTATATAACGTTATACGTTATAACGTAATGCTACATAACGTTATACGTTATAACGTAATAGTATACTACGTTATACGTTATAACGTAGTGCTACATAACGTTATACGTTATAACGTAATAGTATACAACGTTATACGTTATAACGTAATGCTACATAACATTATACGTTATAAGGTTATAGTATACAACGTTATATGTTATAGCATAATGCTACAAAACGTTATACGTTATAACGTAATGCTACATAACGTTATACGTTATAACGTAATAGTATACAACGTTATACGTTATAACGTAATGCTACATAACGTTATACGTTATAACGTAATAGTATACAACGTTATACGTTATAACGTAATGCTATCTAACGTTATACGTTATAACGTAATAGTATACAACGTTATACGTTATAACGTAATGCTACATATCGTTATACGTTATAACGTAATAGTATACTACGTTATACGTTATAACGTAGTGCTACATAACGTTATACGTTATAACGTAATAGTATACAACGTTATACGTTATAACGTAATGCTACATAACATTATACGTTATAAGGTTATAGTATACAACGTTATATGTTATAGCATAATGCTACATAACGTTATACGTTATAACGTAATGCTACATAACGTTATACGTTATAAGGTAGTAGTATACAACGTTATACGTTATAACGTAATGCTACATAACGTTATACGTTATAACGTACTAGTATACAACGTTATACGTTATAACGTCGTGCTACATAACGTTATACGTTATAACGTAATAGTATACAACGTTATACATTATAGCGTAATGCTACATAACGTTATACGTTATAACGTAATAGTATACAACGTTATACGTTATAACGTAATGCTACATATCGTTATACGTTATAACGTAATAGTATACAACGTTATACGTTATAGCGTAATGCTACATAACGTTATACGTTATAAGGTAATAGTATATAACGTTATACGTTATAACGTAATGCTACATAACGTAGTACGTTATAAGGTAACAGTACATAGCGTTATACGATATAACGTAGTGCTACATAACGTTATACGTTATAACGTTGTGCTACATAACGTTATACGTTATAACGTCGTACTACATTACGTTATACGTTATAACGTAATAGTATACAACGTTATACGTTATAAGGTAATGCTACATAACGTTATACGTTATAACGTAATGCTACATAACGTTATACGTTATATGGTAATAGTATATAGCGTTATACATTATAAGGTAACAGTATATAACTTTTTACGTGATGATGTAATTGAATATAGCGTACAACGTTATAAGGTAATAGTATATAACGTATAACGTTATCAGGTAATAGTATATAACGTATAACGTTATGATGTAATTGTATATAATGTTATACGTTATAAGGTAATTGTATACAGCCTTATACGTTATAACGTAATGCTACATAACGTTATACGTTTTGAGGTAGTAGTATATAACGTTATACGTTATAACGTAGTGCTACATAACGTTATACGTAATAACGTAATGCTACATAACGTTATACGTTATAAGGTAAGCGTATATAACGTTATACGTTATGGCGTAATGCTACATAACATTATACGTTATAACGTAATAGTATACAACGTTATACGTTAGAACGTAATGCTACATAACGTTATACATTATAACGTAACCGTATACAACGTTATACGTTATAACGTATTGCTATCTAACGTTATACGTTATAACGTAATGCTATCTAACGTTATACGTTATAACGTAATAGTATACAACGTTATACGTTATAACGTAATGCTACATATCGTTATACGTTATAACGTAATAGTATACAACGTTATACGTTATAACGTAATGCTGCATAACGTTATACGTTATAAGGTAATAGTATAAAGCGTCATACGTTATAACGTAATGCTACATAACGTTATACGTTATAAGGTAATAGTATACAACGTTATACGTTATAACGTAATGCTACATAACGTTATACGTTTTGAGGTAGTAGTATATAACGTTATACGTTATAACGTAGTGCTACATAACGTTATACGTAATAACGTAATGCTACATAACGTTATACGTTATAACGTAATGCTACACAACGTTATACGTTAGAACGTAATGCTACATAACGTTATACATTATAACGTAACCGTATACAACGTTGTACGTTATAGCGTAATGCTACATAACGTTATACGTTTTGAGGTAGTAGTATATAACGTTATACGTTATAACGTAGTGCTACATAACGATATACGTTATAAGGTAGTAGTATACAACGTTATACGTTATAACGTAATGCTACATATCGTTCTACCTTATAAGCTAATAGTATATAACGTTATACGTTATAACGTAATCGTATACAACGTTATACGTTATAACGTAATGCTACATAACGTTATACGTTATAAGGTATTAGTATACAACGTTACACGTTATAACGTAATGCTACATAAAGTTATACCTTATAAGCTAATAGTATACAACGTTATACGTTATAACGTAATGCTACATAACGTTATACGTTATAACGTAGTGCTACATAACGTTATACGTTATAAGGTAGTAGTATACAACGTTATACGTTATAACGTAATGCTACATATCGTTATACCTTATAAGCTAATAGTATATAACGTTATACGTTATAACGTAATCGTATACAACGTTATACGTTATAACGTAATGCTACATAACGTTATACGTTATAAGGTAGTAGTATACAACGTTACACGTTATAACGTAATGCTACATAAAGTTATACCTTATAAGCTAATAGTATACAACGTTATACGTTATAACGTAATGCTACATAACGTTATACGTTATAACGTAATAGTATACAACGTTATACGTTATAACGTAATGCTACATAACGTTATACGTTATAAGGTAGTAGTATACAATGTTATACGTTATAACGTAATGCTACATAACGTTATACGTTATATGGTAATAGTATATAGCGTTATACATTATAACGTAATGCTACATAACGTTATACGTTATAACGTAATAGTATACAACGTTATACGTTATAACGTAATGCTACATAACGTTATACGTTATAACGTAATAGTATACAACGTTATACGTTATAACGTAATGCTATATAAAGTTATACCCTATAAGCTAATAGTATACAACGTTATACGTTATAACGTAATGCTACATAACGTTATACGTTATAACGTAATAGTATACAACGTTATACGTTATAAGGTAATGCTACATAACGTTATACGTTATAAGGTAATAGTATATAACGTTATACGTTATAACGTAATGCTACATAACGTTATACGTTATATGGTAATAGTATATAGCGTTATACATTATAAGGTAACAGTATATAACTTTTTACGTGATGATGTAATTGAATATAGCGTACAACGTTATAAGGTAATAGTATATAACGTATAACGTTATCAGGTAATAGTATATAACGTATAACGTTATGATGTAATTGTATATAATGTTATACGTTATAAGGTAATTGTATACAGCCTTATACGTTATAACGTAATGCTACATAACGTTATACGTTTTGAGGTAGTAGTATATAACGTTATACGTTATAACGTAGTGCTACATAACGTTATACGTAATAACGTAATGCTACATAACGTTATACGTTATAACGTAATGCTACACAACGTTATACGTTAGAACGTAATGCTACATAACGTTATCCGTTACAAGGTAATAGTATGTAACGTTATACGTTATAACGTAATCGTATACAACTTTATACGTTATAACGTAATGCTACATAACGTTATACGTTATAAGGTAGTAGTATACAACGTTACACGTTATAACGTAATGCTACATAAAGTTATACCTTATAAGCTAATAGTATACAACGTTATACGTTATAACGTAATGCTACATAACGTTATACGTTATAACGTAATAGTATACAACGTTATACGATATAACGTAATGCTACATAACGTTATACGTTATAAGGTAGTAGTATACAACGTTATACGTTATAACGTAATGCTACATATCGTTATACCTTATAAGCTAATAGTATATAACGTTATACGTTATAACGTAATCATATACAACGTTATACGTTATAACGTAATGCTACATAACGTTTTACGTTATAAGGTAGTAGTATACAACGTTACACGTTATAACGTACTGCTACATAAAGTTATACCTTATAAGCTAATAGTATACAATGTTATACGTTATAACGTAATGCTACATAACGTTATACGTTATATGGTAATAGTATATAGCGTTATACATTATAACGTAATGCTACATAACGTTATACGTTATAACGTAATAGTATACAACGTTATACGTTATAACGTAATGCTACATAACGTTAGACGTTATAACGTAATAGTATACAACGTTATACGTTATAACGTAATGCTATATAAAGTTATACCTTATAAGCTAATAGTATACAACGTTATACGTTATAACGTAATGCTACATAACGTTATACGTTATAACGTAATAGTATACAACGTTATACGTTATAAGGTAATGCTACATAACGTTATACGTTATAAGGTAATAGTATATAACGTTATACGTTATAACGTAATGCTACATAACGTTATACGTTATATGGTAATAGTATATAGCGTTATACATTATAAGGTAACAGTATATATCTTTATACGTGATGATGTAATTGAATATAGCGTACAACGTTATAAGGTAATAGTATATAACGTATAACGTTATCAGGTAATAGTATATAACGTATAACGTTATGATGTAATTGTATATAATGTTATACGTTATAAGGTAATTGTATACAGCCTTATACGTTATAACGTAATGCTACATAACGTTATACGTTTTGAGGTAGTAGTATATAACGTTATACGTTATAACGTAGTGCTACATAACGTTATACGTAATAACGTAATGCTACATAACGTTATACGTTATAACGTAATGCTACACAACGTTATACGTTAGAACGTAATGCTACATAACGTTATCCGTTACAAGGTAATAGTATGTAACGTATAACGTTATAAGGTAATAGTATATAACGTTATACGTTGTAACGTAATGCTACATAACGTTATACGTTATAACGTCACAGTATGTAACGTTATATGTTATACGGTAATAATATATAATGTTTTACGTTGTAACATAATGCTGCATAACGTTATAAGTTATAACGTAGTGCTACATAACGTTATACGTTATATGGTAATAGTATATAGCGTTATACATTATAAGGTAACAGTATATAACTTCATACGAGATGATGTAATTGAATATAGCGTACAACGTTATAAGGTAATAGTATATAACGTATAACGTTATAAGGTAATAGTATATAACTTAGAACGGTGGGAATGCTTTCGACAGTGTTGGAATGCTTTCTACAGGCTTGGAATGCTTTCGACAGCATTGGAGTGCTTTCTACAGGCTAGGAATGCTTTCGAAAGGGTTGGAATGCTTTCTACAGTGTTGGAATGTTTTCTACAGGGTTGGAATGCTTTCTACAGTGTTGTAATGCTTTCTACAGAGTTGGAATATATTCCACAGAGTTGGAAAACGTTTTGCATTGTTAGAATGCTATGTACAGGGTTGGAATGCTTTCGACAGTGTTCGAAAACATTTGTACAGAGTTGGGATGCTTTGCACAGAGTTCGAATGCTTTGGACAGAGTTGGAATGCTTTCTACAGGGTTGGAATGCTTTCTACAGGGTTGGAATGCTTTCTACAGTGTTGGAATGCTTTCGACAGCGTTTGAATGCTTTCGACAGAGTTGGAATACCTTTGTACAGAGTCAGAATGTTATGTACAGTGCTGGAATTCCTTCTACAGAGTTGCAATACCTTTGTACAGAGTTGGAATGCGATCTACAGGGTTGGAATACCTTTGTACAGAGTTGGAATGCTTTCTACAGGGTTGGAATGCTTTCTACAGAGTTGGAATGCCTTCTACAGGGTAGGAATGCTTTCGACAAAGTTGGAATACCTTTGTACAGGGCTGGAAATACTTCCTACAGGGTTGGAATGCTTTCTACAGGGTTGGAATGCTTTCTACAGGGTGGGAATGCTTTCTACAGGGTTGGAATGCTTTCGGCAGAGTTGGAATACCTTTGTACAGAGTCAGAATGTTATGTACAGGGTTGGAATTCATTCTACAGAGTGGGAATACCTTTGTACAGAGTCAGAATGTTATGTACAGGGTTGGAGCAGCTTTGTACAGGGTTGGAATACTTTCTGCAGTTTTGGAATGCTTTCTAGAGGGTTGGAATGATTTCGACAGGGTTGGAATGCTTTCGACAGAGTTGGAATACCTTTGTACAGAGTCAGATTGTTATGTACAGGGTTGGTATGCTTTCTACAGGGTTCGAATGCTTGCCAGAGTGTTGGAATGCTTTGGACAGAGTTGGAAGACCTTTCTACAGAGTTGGAAGACCTCTCTACAGAGTTTGAATGCATTCTACAGGGTTGGAATGCTTTCGACAGGGTTGGAATGCTTTGGACAGAGTTGGAATGCTTGCTACAGCGTTGGAGTGCTTCCTACAGATTTGGTATGCTTTCTACAGAGTTGGTATGCTTTCTACAAGGTTGGAATTCCTTTGTACAGTGTTGGAATGCTTTCTACAGGGTTGGAATGCTTTCGACAGGGTTGGAATGCTTTCGACAGTGTTGGAAAACCTTTGTACAGAGTTAGAATGTTAAGTACAGGGTTGGAATGCTTTGTACAGAGATGGAATGCTTTGGACAGAGTTGGAATGCTTTAGACAGTGTTGGAAAACATTCTACAGAGTTGGAAAGCATTTGTACAGAGTTGGAATGCTTTCTACAGAGTTGGAATGCTTCCTACAGCGTTGGAGTGCTTCCTACAGAGTTGGTATGCTTTCTACAGAGTTGGTATGCTTTCTACAGGGTAGGAATGCTTTCGACAGAGTTGGAATACCTTTGTACAGGGTTGGAATACCTTTGTACAGAGTTGGAATGTTATGTACAGGGTTGGAATACCTTTGTACAGAGTTGGAATGCTTTCTACAGGGTTGGATAGCTTTCTACAGAGTTGGAATGCTTTCTACAGGGTTGGAATGCTTTCTACAGAGTTGGAATACCTTTGTACAGGGTTGGAACATCTTTGTACAGGTTTGGAATACTTTCTACAGAGTTGGAATGCTCTCTACAGGGTTGGAATGCTTTCGACAGAGTTGGAATACCTTTGTACAGGGTTGGAACAGCTTTGAACAGGGTTGGAATACTTTCTACAGGGTTGGAATGCTTTCTAAAGGGTTCGAATGGTTTCGACAGGGTTGGAATGCTTTCGACAGGGTTGGAATATTTCGACAGAGTTGGAATACCCTTGTACAGAGTTGGAATGCTTCCTACAGGGTTGGCATACCTTTGTACATAGTTGGAATGCTTTCTACAGGGTTGGAATACCTTTGTACATAGTTGGCATGCTTTCTACAGGGTTGGAATACCTTTGTACATAGTTGGAATGCTTTGTACAGGGTTGGAATACCTTTGTACATAGTTGGAATGCTTTCTACAGGGTTGGAATGCTTTCCACAGAGTTGGAATGCTTTCTACAGTGATGGAATGCTTTCTACAGGGTTGGAATGCTTTCGACAGAGTTGGAATACCATTGTACAGAATCAGAATATTATGTACAGAGTTGGAATGCTTTCTACAGGGTTGGAATACCTTCGTGCAGAGTTGGAATGCTTTCTACAGGGTTGGAATACCTTTGTACATAGTTGGAATGCTTTCTACAGGGTTGGAATGCTTTCTACAGGGTTGGAATGCTTTCTACAGGGTTGGAATGCTTTCTAAAGGGTTCGAATGCTTTCGACAGGGTTGGAAAGCTTTCTACAGAGTTGGAATACCTTTGTACAGTATTGGAACAGCTTTGTACAGGGTTGGAATACTTTCTACAGAGTTGGAATGCTTTCTACAGGGTTGGAACAGCTTTGAACAGGGTTGGAATACTTTCTACAGGGTTGGAATGCTTTCTAAAGGGTTCGAATAATTTCGACAGGGTTGGAATGGTTTCGACAGGGTTGGAATGCTTTCTAAAGTGTTCGAATGATTTCGACAGCGTTGGAATACCTTTGTACAGGGTTGGAATGCTTTCAACTGAGTTGGAATACCTTCGTACAGAGTTGGAATGCTTTCTACAGGGTTGGAATACCTTTGTACATAGTTGGAATGCTTTCTACAGGGTTGGAATGCTTTCTACAGGGTTGGAATGCTTTCTACAGGGTTGGAATGCTTTCTACAGGGTTGGAATGCTTTCGTCAGAGTTGGAATACCTTTGTACAGAGTTGGAATGCTTTCTACAGGGTTGGAATACCTTTGTACAGAGTTGGAATGCTTTCTACAGGGTTGGAATGCTTCCGACAGTGATGGAATGCTTTCTACAGTGTTGGAATGCTTTGGACAGAGTTGGAATGCTTTCGACAGTGTTGGAAAACATTTGTACACAGTTGGAATGCTTTCTACACGGTTGGAATACTTTCTACAGAGTTGGAATACCTTTGTACAGAGTTGGAATGCTTTCTACAAGGTTGGAATACCTTTGTACAGAGTCAGAATGTTATGTACAGGGTTGGAATTCTTTCTACAGAGTTGGAATACCTTTATGCAGAGTTGGAATGCTTTCTACAGGGTTGGAATACCTTTGTACAGAGTCAGAATGTTATGAACAGGGTTGGAATTCTTTCTACAGAGTTGGAATACCTTTGTGCAGAGTTGGAATACCTTTGTACAGGGTTGGAGCTGCTTTCTACAGGGTTGGAATGCTTTCTACAGTGTTTTAATGCTTTCTACAGGGTTGGAATGCTTTCTACAGGGTTGGAATGCTTTCTACAGGGTTGGAATACCTTTGTACATAGTTGGAATGCTTTCTACAGGGTTGGAATGCTTTCTACAGAGTTGGAATACCTTTGTACAGGGTTGGAACAGCTTTGTACAGGGTTGGAAAGGGTTGGAATGCTTTCTAGAGGGTTGGAATACTTTCGACAGGGTTGGAATGCTTTCGACAGAGTTGGAATACATTTCTACAGAGTTGGAATGCTTTCTACAGGGATGGAATACCTTTATGCAGAGTCAGAATGTTATGTACAGTGTTGGAATTCTTTCTACAGAGTTGGAATGCTTTCTACAGGGTTGGAATGCTTTCTACAGTGTTTTACTGCATTCTACAGGGTTGGAATGCTTTCTACAGGGTTGGAATGCTTTCTACAGGGTTGGAATACCTTTGTACAGGGTTGGAATGCTTTCTACAGGGTTGGAATACCTTTGTACAGAGTCAGAATGTTATGTACAGGGTTGGAATTCTTTCTACAGAGTTGGAATACCTTTGTACAGTGTTGGAATGCTTTCTACAGGGTTGGAATGCTTTCTACAGGGTTGGAATGCTTTCTACAGGTTTGGAATACCTTTGTACAGAGTTGGAATGCTTTCTACAGGGTTGGAATGCATTCGACAGAGTTGGAATACCTTTGTACAGAGTCAGAATGTTATGTACAGGGTTGGAATTCTTTCTACAGAGTTGGAATACCTTTGTACAGAGTTGGAATGCTTTCTACAGGGTTGGGATGCTTTCTACATGGTTGGAATGCTTTCGACAGAGTTGGAATACCGTTGTACGGAGTTGGAATGCTTTCTACAGGGTTGGAATACATTTGTACAGAGTTGGAGTGCTTTCTACAGGGTTGGAATGCTTTCGTCAGAGTTGGAATACCTTTGTACAGAGTTGGAATGCTTTCTACAGGGTTGGAATACCTTTCTACAGAGTTGGAATGCTTTCTACAGGGTTGGAATGCTTCCGACAGTGATGGAATGCTTTCTACAGTGTTGGAATGCTTTGGACAGAGTTGGAATGCTTTCGACAGTGTTGGAAAACATTTGTACAGAGTTGGAATGCTTTCTACACGGTTGGAATACTTTCTACAGAGTTGGAATACCTTTGTACAGAGTTGGAATGCTTTCTACATGGTTGGAATACCTTTGTACAGAGTCAGTATGTTATGTACAGGGTTGGAATTCTTTCTACAGAGTTGGAATACCTTTGTGCAGAGTTGGAATGCTTTCTACAGGGTTGGAATACCTTTGTACAGAGTCAGAATGTTATGTACAGGGTTGGAATTCTTTCTACAGAGTTGGAATACCTTTGTGCAGAGTTGGAATACCTTTGTACAGGGTTGGAACTGCTTTCTACAGGGTTGGAATGCTTTCTACAGGGTTGGAATGCTTTCTACAGGGTTGGAATGCTTTCGTCAGAGTTGGAATACCTTTGTACAGAGTTGGAATGCTTTCTACAGGGTTGGAATACCTTTGTACAGAGTTGGAATGCTTTCTACAGGGTTGGAATGCTTCCGACAGTGATGGAATGCTTTCTACAGTGTTGGAATGCTTTGGACAGAGTTGGAATGCTTTCGGCAGTGTTGGAAAACATTTGTACAGAGTTGGAATGCTTTCTACACGGTTGGAATACTTTCTACAGAGTTGGAATACCTTTGTACAGAGTTGGAATGCTTTCTACAGGGTTGGAATAGCTTTGTACAGAGTCAGAATGTTATGTACAGGGTTGGAATTCTTTCTACAGAGTTGGAATACATTTGTGCAGAGTTGGAATGCTTTCTACAGGGGTGGAATACCTTTGTACAGAGTCAGCATGTTATGTACAGGGTTGGAATTCTTTCTACAGAGTTGGAATACCTTTGTGCAGAGTTGGAATACCTTTGTACAGGGTTGGAACAGCTTTGTACAGCTTTGGAATACTTTCTACAGGGTTGGAATGCTTTCTAGAGGGTTGGAATGCTTTCGACAGGGTTGGAATGCTTTCGACAGGGTTGGAATACCTTTGTACAGGGTTGGAATGCTTTCTACAGGGTTGGAATACCTTTGTACAGAGTCAGAATGTTATGTACAGGGTTGGAATTCTTTCTACAGAGTTGGAATACCTTTGTACAGAGTTGGAATGCTTTCTACAGGGTTGGAATGCTTTCTACAGGGTTGGAATGCTTTCTACAGGTTTGGAATACCTTTGTACAGAGTTGGAATGCTTTCTACAGGGTTGGAATGCATTCGACAGAGTTGGAATACCTTTGTACAGAGTCAGAATGTTATGTACAGGGTTGGAATTTTTTCTACAGAGTTGGAATACCTTTGTACAGAGTTGGAATGCTTTCTACAGGGTTGGGATGCTTTTTACATGGTTGGAATGCTTTCGACAGAGTTGGAATACCGTTGTACGGAGTTGGAATGCTTTCTACAGGGTTGGAATACATTTGTACAGAGTTGGAGTGCTTTCTACAGGGTTGGAATGCTTTCGTCAGAGTTGGAATACCTTTGTACAGAGTTGGAATGCTTTCTACAGGGTTGGAATACCTTTGTACAGAGTTGGAATGCTTTCTACAGGGTTGGAATGCTTCCGACAGTGATGGAATGCTTTCTACAGTGCTGGAATGCTTTGCACAGAGTTGGAATGCTTTCGACAGTGTTGGAAAACATTTGTACAGAGTTGGAATGCTTTCTACACGGTTGGAATACTTTCTACAGAGTTGGAATACCTTTGTACAGAGTTGGAATGCTTTCTACAAGGTTGGAATACCTTTGTACAGAGTCAGTATGTTATGTACAGGGTTGGAATTCTTTCTACAGAGTTGGAATACCTTTGTACAGAGTTGGAATACCTTTGTACAGAGTTGGAATGCTTTCTACAGGGTTGGAATGCTTTCGACAGAGTTGGAATACCCTTTTACGGAGTTGGAATGCTTTCTACAGGGTTGGAATACATTTGTACAGAGTTGGATTGCTTTCTACAGGGTTGGAATGCTTTCTACAGGGTTGGAATGCTTGCGACAGAGTTGGAATACCTTTGTACAGGGTTGGAACAGCTTTGTACATGGTGGGAATACTTTCTACAGGGTTGGAATGCTTTCTAGAGGGTTGGAATGCTTTCTAGAGGGTTGGATTGCTTTCTAGAGGGTTGGAATGCTTTCTACAGGGTTGGAATGCTTTCTACAGAGTTGGAATACCTTTGTACAGGGTTGGAACAGCTTTGTACAGGGTTGGAATACTTTCTACAGGGTTGGAATGCTTTCTAGAGGGTTGGAATACTTTCGACAGGGTTGGAATGCTTTCGTCAGAGTTGGAATACATTTCTACAGAGTTGGAATGCTTTCTACAGGGTTGGAATACCTTTATGCAGAGTCAGAATGTTATGTACTGTGTTGGAATTCTTTCTACAGAGTTGGAATACCTTTGTACAGAGATGGAATGCTTTCTACAGGGTTGGAATACCTTTGTACAGAGTTGGAATGCTTTCTACAGGGTTGGAATGTTTTCTACAGTGTTTTAATGCTTTCTACAGGGTTGGAATGCTTTCTACAGGGTTGGAATACCTTTGTACAGAGTTGGAATGCTTTCTACAGGGTTGGAATGCTTTCTACAGAGTTGGAATACCTTTGTACAGGGTTGGAACAGCTTTGTACAGGGTTGGAAAGGGTTGGAATGCTTTCTAGAGGGTTGGAATACTTTCGACAGGGTTGGAATGCTTTCGACAGAGTTGGAATACATTTCTACAGAGTTGGAATGCTTTCTACAGGGATGGAATACCTTTATGCAGAGTCAGAATGTTATGTACAGTGTTGGAATTCTTTCTACAGAGTTGGAATACCTTTGTACAGAGTTGGAATGCTTTCTACATGGTTGGAATTCCTTTCTACAGAGTTGGAATGCTTTCTACAGGGTTGGAATGCTTTCTACAGTGTTTTACTGCATTCTACAGGGTTGGAATGCTTTCTACAGGGTTGGAATGCTTTCTACAGGGTTGGAATACCTTTGTACAGGGTTGGAATGCTTTCTACAGGGTTGGAATACCTTTGTACAGAGTCAGAATGTTATGTACAGGGTTGGAATGCTTTCTACAGGGTTGGAATGCTTTCTACAGGGTTGGTATGCCTTCTACAGGGTTGGAATACCTTTGTACAGTGTTGGAATACCTTTGTACAGGGTTGGAATGCTTTCTACAGAGCTGGAATGCTTTCTACAGGATTGGAATGCTTTCTACAGGGTTGGAATTTTTTCGGCAGTGTTGGAATACCTTTGTGCAGAGTTAGAATGTTATGTACAGAGTTGGAGTGCTTTCTACAGGGTTGGAACGCTTCCTACAGGGTTAGAATGGTTTCGACAGGTTTGGAATACCTTTGTACAGGGTTGGAATGCTTTCTACAGAGTTGGAATACCCTTGTACAGGGTTGGAATGCTTTCTACAGGGTTGGAATGCTTTCGACATGGTTGGAATGCTTTCGACAGAGTTGGAATGCTTTTGACAGGGTTGTAATGCTTTCGACAGAGTTGGAATACTTTTGTACAGAGTTGGAATAATTTTGTACAGGGTAGGAATACTTTCTACAGGGTTGGAATACTTTCTACAGGGTTGGAATGCTTTCTACAGGGTTGGAATGCTTTCGACAGGGTTGGAATGCTTTCTACAGTGTTGGAATGCTTTCTACAGGGTTGGAATGCTTTCAACAGGGTTGCAGTGCTTTCTACAGGGTTGGAATGCTTTCTACAGGGTTGGAATGCTTTCTACAGGGTTATAATGGTTTCGACAGAGTTGGAATACCTTTGTACAGAGTTGGAATAACTTTGTACAGGGTTGGAATGCTTTCGACAGAGATGGAATACCTTTGTTCAGAGTTGCAAAGCTTACTACAGGGTTGGAATACTTTCTACAGGATTGGAATGCTTTGTACGGGGTTGGAATGCTTTCTACAGGGTGGGAATGCTTCCTAGAGGGTTGGAATTCTTTCGACAGAGTTCGAATACCTTTGTACAGAGTTGGAATGCTTTCTACAGTGTTGGAATTCTTTCGATAGAGTTGGAATACCTTTGTACAGAGTTGGAATACATTTGTACAGAGTTGGAATGCTTTCTACAGAGTTTGAATGCTTTCTACAGGATTGGAATTCTTTCTACAGGGTTGCAATGCTTTCTACAGAGCTGAAATGCTTTCGACAGATTTGGTATTCTTTCGACAGAGTTGGAATACCTTTGTACAGAGTTGGAATGCTGTCTACAGGGTTGGAATGCTTTCTACAGGGTTGGAATGCTTTCGACAGAGTTGGAATACCGTAATGCTACATAACGTTATACGTTATTACGTAACAGTATGTAACGTTATACGTTATACTGTAGTAGTATATAACGTTATACGTTATAAGGTAATAGTATATAACGTTATACGTTATAAGGTAATGGTATATAACGTATAACGTTGTAAGATAACAGTATATTAAGTATAACGATATAAGGTAATAGTATATAACGTTATTCGTTATAACGTAATGCTACATAACGTTATACGATATAAGGTAATAGTATATAACGATATACGTTATAACGTAGTGCTACATAACGTTATACGTTATAAGGTAGGAGTATATAACGTTATACGTTATAACGTAGTGCTACATAACGTTATACGTTATAAGGTAATAGTATATAACGTTATACGTTATAACGTAGTGCTACATAACGTTATACGTTATAACGTAATAGTATACAACGTCATACGTTATAACGTAATGCTACATAACGTTATACGTTATAAGGTATGCGTATATAACGTATAACGTTATATGGTAACAATATATAACGATATACGTTATAACGTAATGCTACATAACGTTATAAGTTATCAGGTAACAGTATATAACGTTATACGTTATAACGTAATGCTACATAACGTTATACGATATAAGGTAATAGTATATAACGATATACGTTACAACGTAGTGCTACATAACGTTATACGTTATAAGGTAAGAGTATATAACGTTATACGTTATTACGTAATGCTACATAACGTTGTACGTTATAAGGTAATAGTATATAACGTTATACATTATAACGTAGTGCTACATAACGTTATACGTTATAACGTAATAGTATAGAACGTTATACGTTATAACGTAATGCTACATAACGTTATACGTTATAACGTAATAGCATAAACGTTATACGATATAACGAAGTGCTACATAACGTTATACGTTATAACGTAGTGCTACATAACGTTATACGTTATAAGGTAATAGTATATAACGTTATACGTTATAACGTAGTGCTACATAACGTTATACGTTATAACGTAATAGTATACAACGTCATACGTTATAACGTAATGCTACATAACGTTATACGTTATATCGTAATAGTATACAACGTTATACGTTATAACGTAATGCTACATAACGTTATACGTTATAACGTAATGCTACATAACGTTATACGTTATAACGTAATGCTACATAACGTTATACGTTATAAGGTAGTAGTATACAACGTTATACGTTATAACGTAATGCTACATAACGTTATACGTTATAAGGTACTAGTATACAACGTTATACGTTATAACGTCGTGCTACATAACGTTATACGTTATAACGTAATAGTATACAACGTTATACGTTATAACGTAATAGTATACAACGTTATACGTTATAACGTAATGCTACATAACGTTATACGTTATAACGTAATAGTATATAACGATATACGATATAACGTCGTGCAACATTACGTTATACGTTATAACGTAGTGCTACATAACGTTATACGTCATAACGTAATAGTATACAACGTTATACGTTATAACGTAATGCTACATAACGATATACGTTATAAGGTAATAGTATACAACGAAATACGTTATAACGTAATGCTACATAACGTTATACATTATAACGTAATGCTCCATAACGTTATACGTTATAGCGTAATAGTATACGACGTTATATGTTATAGCGTAATGCTACATAACGTTATACGCTATAGCGTAATGCTACATAACGTTATACGTTATAAGGTAATAGTATATAACGGTATACGTTATAACGTAATGCTACATAACATTATACGTTATAAGGTACTAGTATACAACGTTATACGTTATAACGTCGTGCTACATAACGTTATACGTTATAACGTAATAGTATACAACGTTATACGTTATAACGTAATGCTACATAACGTTATACGTTATATCGTAATAGTATACAACGTTGTACGTTATAACATAGTGCTACATAACGTTATACGTTATAACGTAATAGTATACAACGTTATACGTTCTAACGTAATGCTACATAACGTTATACACTATAAGGTAATAGTATATAACGTATAACGCTATAAGGTAATAGTATATAACGTTATACGTTATAACGTAATGCTACATAACGTTATACGATATAACGTAATAGTATACTACGTTATACGTTATAACGTAGTGCTACATAACGTTATACGTTATAACGTAATAGTATACAACGTTATACGTTATAACGTAATGCTACATAACATTATACGTTATAAGGTTATAGTATACAACGTTATATGTTATAGCATAATGCTACATAACGTTATACGTTATAACGTAATGCTACATAACGTTATACGTTATAACGTAATAGTATACAACGTTATACGTTATAACGTAATGCTACATAACGTTATACGTTATAACGTAATAGTATACAACGTTATACGTTATAACGTAATGCTATCTAACGTTATACGTTATAACGTAATAGTATACAACGTTATACGTTATAACGTAATGCTACATATCGTTATACGTTATAACGTAATAGTATACTACGTTATACGTTATAACGTAGTGCTACATAACGTTATACGTTATAACGTAATAGTATACAACGTTATACGTTATAACGTAATGCTACATAACATTATACGTTATAAGGTTATAGTATACAACGTTATATGTTATAGCATAATGCTACATAACGTTATACGTTATAACGTAATGCTACATAACGTTATACGTTATAAGGTAGTAGTATACAACGTTATACGTTATAACGTAATGCTACATAACGTTATACGTTATAACGTACTAGTATACAACGTTATACGTTATAACGTCGTGCTACATAACGTTATACGTTATAACGTAATAGTATACAACGTTATACATTATAGCGTAATGCTACATAACGTTATACGTTATAACGTAATAGTATACAACGTTATACGTTATAACGTAATGCTACATATCGTTATACGTTATAACGTAATAGTATACAACGTTATACGTTATAGCGTAATGCTACATAACGTTATACGTTATAAGGTAATAGTATATAACGTTATACGTTATAACGTAATGCTACATAACGTAGTACGTTATAAGGTAACAGTACATAGCGTTATACGATATAACGTAGTGCTACATAACGTTATACGTTATAACGTTGTGCTACATAACGTTATACGTTATAACGTCGTACTACATTACGTTATACGTTATAACGTAATAGTATACAACGTTATACGTTATAACGTAATGCTACATAACGTTATACGTTATAACGTAATAGTATACAACGTTATACGTTATAACGTAATGCTATCTAACGTTATACGTTATAACGTAATAGTATACAACGTTATACGTTATAACGTAATGCTACATATCGTTATACGTTATAACGTAATAGTATACAACGTTATACGTTATAACGTAATGCTACATATCGTTATACGTTATAACGTAATAGTATACAACGTTATACGTTATAACGTAATGCTACATAACGTTATACGTTATATCGTAATAGTATACAACGTTATACGTTATAACGTAATGCTACATATCGTTATACGTTATAACGTAATAGTATACAACGTTATACGTTATAACGTAATGCTACATAACGTTATACGTTATATCGTAATAGTATACAACGTTATACGTTATAACGTAATGCTACATAACGTTATACGTTATAAGGTAATAGTATACCACGTTATACGTTATAACGTAGTGCTACATAACGTTATACGTTATAACGTAATAGTATACAACGTTATACGTTATAACGTAATGCTACATAACGTTATAGGTTATAATGTAATAGTATACAACGTTATACGTTATAAGGTAATGCTATCTAACGTTATACGTTATAACGTAATAGTATACAACGTTATACGTTATAACGTAATGCTACATAACGTTATACGTTATAAGGTAATAGTATATAACGTTATACGTTATAGCGTAATGCTACATAACGTTATACGTTATAAGGTAATAGTATATAACGTTATACGTTATAACGCAATGCTACATAACGTAATACGTTATAAGGTAACAGTACATAGCGTTATACGGTATAACGTAATAGTATACAACGTTATACGTTATAACGTAATGCTACATAACGTTATACGTTATAACGTAATAGTATACAACGTTATACGTTATAGCGTAATGCTACATAACGTTATACGTTATAAGGTAATAGTATATAACGTTATACGTTATAACGCAATGCTACATAACGTAATACGTTATAAGGTAACAGTACATAGCGTTATACGATATAACGTAATGCTACATAACGTTATACGTTATAAGGTAGTAGTATACAACGTTATACGTTATAACGTAATGCTACATAACGTTATACGTTATAACGTACTAGTATACAACGTTATACGTTATAACGTCGTGCTACATAACGTTATACGTTATAACGTAATAGTATACAACGTTAAACGTTATAACGTAATGCTACATAACGTTATACGTTATAACGTAATAGTATACAACGTTATACGTTAAAACGTAATGCTACATACCGTTATACGTTATAACGTAATAGTATACAACGTTATACGTTATAACGTAATGCTACATAACGTTATACGTTATAACGTAATAGTATACAACGTTATACGTTATAACGTAATAGTATACAACGTGATACGTTATAACGTAATAGTATACAACGAAATACGTTATAACGTAATGCTACATAACGTTATACGTTATAAGGTAATAGTACATAGCGTTATACGATATAACGTAATAGTATACAACGTTATACGTTATAACGTAATGCTACATAACGTTATACGTTATAACGTAATAGTATACAACGTTGTACGTTATAACATAGTGCTACATAACGTTTTACGTTATAACGTAATAGTATACAACGTTATACGTTCTAACGTAATGCTACATAACGTTATACACTATAAGGTAATAGTATATAACGTATAACGCTATAAGGTAATAGTATATAACGTTATACGTTATAACGTAATGCTACATAACGTTATACGTTATAACGTAATAGTATACTACGTTATACGTTATAACGTAGTGCTACATAACGTTATACGTTATAACGTAATAGTATACAACGTTATACGTTATAACGTAATGCTACATAACATTATACGTTATAAGGTTATAGTATACAACGTTATATGTTATAGCATAATGCTACATAACGTTATACGTTATAACGTAATGCTACATAACGTTATACGTTATAACGTAATAGTATACAACGTTATACGTTATAACGTAATGCTACATAACGTTATACGTTATAACGTAATAGTATACAACGTTATACGTTATAACGTAATGCTATCTAACGTTATACTTTATAACGTAATAGTATACAACGTTATACGTTATAACGTAATGCTACATAACGTTATACGTTATAACGTAATAGTATACAACGTTATACGTTATAACGTAATGCTACATAACGTTATACGTTATAACGTAATAGTATACAACGTTATACGTTATAACGTAATGCTATCTAACGTTATACGTTATAACGTAATAGTATACAACGTTATACGTTATAACGTAATGCTACATATCGTTATACGTTATAACGTAATAGTATACTACGTTATACGTTATAACGTAGTGCTACATAACGTTATACGTTATAACGTAATAGTATACAACGTTATACGTTATAACGTAATGCTACATAACATTATACGTTATAAGGTTATAGTATACAACGTTATATGTTATAGCATAATGCTACATAACGTTATACGTTATAACGTAATGCTACATAACGTTATACGTTATAAGGTAGTAGTATACAACGTTATACGTTATAACGTAATGCTACATAACGTTATACGTTATAACGTACTAGTATACAACGTTATACGTTATAACGTCGTGCTACATAACGTTATACGTTATAACGTAATAGTATACAACGTTATACATTATAGCGTAATGCTACATAACGTTATACGTTATAACGTAATAGTATACAACGTTATACGTTATAACGTAATGCTACATATCGTTATACGTTATAACGTAATAGTATACAACGTTATACGTTATAGCGTAATGCTACATAACGTTATACGTTATAAGGTAATAGTATATAACGTTATACGTTATAACGTAATGCTACATAACGTAGTACGTTATAAGGTAACAGTACATAGCGTTATACGATATAACGTAGTGCTACATAACGTTATACGTTATAACGTTGTGCTACATAACGTTATACGTTATAACGTCGTACTACATTACGTTATACGTTATAACGTAATAGTATACAACGTTATACGTTATAACGCAATGCTACATAACGATATACGTTATAAGGTAATAGTATACAACGAAATACGTTATAACGTAATGCTACATAACGTTATACATTATAACGTAATGCTCCATAACGTTATACGTTATAGCGTAATAGTATACGACGTTATATGTTATAGCGTAATGCTACATAACGTTATACGCTATAGCGTAATGCTACATAACGTTATACGTTATAAGGTAATAGTATATAACGGTATACGTTATAACGTAATGCTACATAACATTATACGTTATAAGGTACTAGTATACAACGTTATACGTTATAACGTCGTGCTACATAACGTTATACGTTATAACGTAATAGTATACAACGTTATACGTTATAACGTAATGCTACATAACGTTATACGTTATAACGTAATAGTATACAACGTTGTACGTTATAACATAGTGCTACATAACGTTATACGTTATAACGTAATAGTATACAACGTTATACTTTCTAACGTAATGCTACATAACGTTATACACTATAAGGTAATAGTATATAACGTATAACGCTATAAGGTAATAGTATATAACGTTATACGTTATAACGTAATGCTACATAACGTTATACGTTATAACGTAATAGTATACTACGTTATACGTTATAACGTAGTGCTACATAACGTTATACGTTATAACGTAATAGTATACAACGTTATACGTTATAACGTAATGCTACATAACATTATACGTTATAAGGTTATAGTATACAACGTTATATGTTATAGCATAATGCTACATAACGTTATACGTTATAACGTAATGCTACATAACGTTATACGTTATAACGTAATAGTATACAACGTTATACGTTATAACGTAATGCTACATAACGTTATACGTTATAACGTAATAGTATACAACGTTATACGTTATAACGTAATGCTATCTAACGTTATACGTTATAACGTAATAGTATACAACGTTATACGTTATAACGTAATGCTACATATCGTTATACGTTATAACGTAATAGTATACTACGTTATACGTTATAACGTAGTGCTACATAACGTTATACGTTATAACGTAATAGTATACAACGTTATACGTTATAACGTAATGCTACATAACATTATACGTTATAAGGTTATAGTATACAACGTTATATGTTATAGCATAATGCTACATAACGTTATACGTTATAACGTAATGCTACATAACGTTATACGTTATAAGGTAGTAGTATACAACGTTATACGTTATAACGTAATGCTACATAACGTTATACGTTATAACGTACTAGTATACAACGTTATACGTTATAACGTCGTGCTACATAACGTTATACGTTATAACGTAATAGTATACAACGTTATACATTATAGCGTAATGCTACATAACGTTATACGTTATAACGTAATAGTATACAACGTTATACGTTATAACGTAATGCTACATATCGTTATACGTTATAACGTAATAGTATACAACGTTATACGTTATAGCGTAATGCTACATAACGTTATACGTTATAAGGTAATAGTATATAACGTTATACGTTATAACGTAATGCTACATAACGTAGTACGTTATAAGGTAACAGTACATAGCGTTATACGATATAACGTAGTGCTACATAACGTTATACGTTATAACGTTGTGCTACATAACGTTATACGTTATAACGTCGTACTACATTACGTTATACGTTATAACGTAATAGTATACAACGTTATACGTTATAACGTAATGCTACATAACGTTATACGTTATAACGTAATAGTATACAACGTTATACGTTATAACGTAATGCTATCTAACGTTATACGTTATAACGTAATAGTATACAACGTTATACGTTATAACGTAATGCTACATATCGTTATACGTTATAACGTAATAGTATACAACGTTATACGTTATAACGTAATGCTACATATCGTTATACGTTATAACGTAATAGTATACAACGTTATACGTTATAACGTAATGCTACATAACGTTATACGTTATATCGTAATAGTATACAACGTTATACGTTATAACGTAATGCTACATATCGTTATACGTTATAACGTAATAGTATACAACGTTATACGTTATAACGTAATGCTACATAACGTTATACGTTATATCGTAATAGTATACAACGTTATACGTTATAACGTAATGCTACATAACGTTATACGTTATAAGGTAATAGTATACCACGTTATACGTTATAACGTAGTGCTACATAACGTTATACGTTTTAACGTAATAGTATACAACGTTATACGTTATAACGTAATGCTACATAACGTTATAGGTTATAATGTAATAGTATACAACGTTATACGTTATAAGGTAATGCTATCTAACGTTATACGTTATAACGTAATAGTATACAACGTTGTACGTTATAACGTAATGCTACATAACGTTATACGTTATAAGGTAATAGTATATAACGTTATACGTTATAGCGTAATGCTACATAACGTTATACGTTATAAGGTAATAGTATATAACGTTATACGTTATAACGCAATGCTACATAACGTAATACGTTATAAGGTAACAGTACATAGCGTTATACGATATAACGTAATAGCATACAACGTTATACGTTATAACGTAATGCTACATAACGTTATACGTTATAACGTAATAGTATACAACGTTATACGTTATAGCGTAATGCTACATAACGTTATACGTTATAAGGTAATAGTATATAACGTTATACGTTATAACGCAATGCTACATAACGTAATACGTTATAAGGTAACAGTACATAGCGTTATACGATATAACGTAATGCTACATAACGTTATACGTTATAAGGTAGTAGTATACAACGTTATACGTTATAACGTAATGCTACATAACGTTATACGTTATAACGTACTAGTATACAACGTTATACGTTATAACGTCGTGCTACATAACGTTATACGTTATAACGTAATAGTATACAACGTTATACGTTATAACGTAATGCTACATAACGTTATACGTTATAACGTAATAGTATACAACGTTATACGTTATAACGTAATGCTACATACCGTTATACGTTATAACGTAATAGTATACAACGTTATACGTTATAACGTAATGCTACATAACGTTATACGTTATAACGTAATAGTATACAACGTTATACGATATAACGTAATAGTATACAACGTGATACGTTATAACGTAATAGTATACAACGAAATACGTTATAACGTAATGCTACATAACGTTATACGTTATAAGGTAATAGTACATAGCGTTATACGATATAACGTAATAGTATACAACGTTATACGTTATAACGTAATGCTACATAACGTTATACGTTATAACGTAATAGTATACAACGTTGTACGTTATAACATAGTGCTACATAACGTTATACGTTATAACGTAATAGTATACAACGTTATACGTTCTAACGTAATGCTACATAACGTTATACACTATAAGGTAATAGTATATAACGTATAACGCTATAAGGTAATAGTATATAACGTTATACGTTATAACGTAATGCTACATAACGTTATACGTTATAACGTAATAGTATACTACGTTATACGTTATAACGTAGTGCTACATAACGTTATACGTTATAACGTAATAGTATACAACGTTATACGTTATAACGTAATGCTACATAACATTATACGTTATAAGGTTATAGTATACAACGTTATATGTTATAGCATAATGCTACATAACGTTATACGTTATAACGTAATGCTACATAACGTTATACGTTATAACGTAATAGTATACAACGTTATACGTTATAACGTAATGCTACATAACGTTATACGTTATAACGTAATAGTATACAACGTTATACGTTATAACGTAATGCTATCTAACGTTATACGTTATAACGTAATAGTATACAACGTTATACGTTATAACGTAATGCTACATATCGTTATACGTTATAACGTAATAGTATGCTACGTTATACGTTATAACGTAGTGCTACATAACGTTATACGTTATAACGTAATAGTATACAACGTTATACGTTATAACGTAATGCTACATAACATTATACGTTATAAGGTTATAGTATACAACGTTATATGTAATAGCATAATGCTACATAACGTTATACGTTATAACGTAATGCTACATAACGTTATACGTTATAAGGTAGTAGTATACAACGTTATACGTTATAACGTAATGCTACATAACGTTATACGTTATAACGTACTAGTATACAACGTTATACGTTATAACGTCGTGCTACATAACGTTATACGTTATAACGTAATAGTATACAACGTTATACATTATAGCGTAATGCTACATAACGTTATACGTTATAACGTAATAGTATACAACGTTATACGTTATAACGTAATGCTACATATCGTTATACGTTATAACGTATTAGTATACAACGTTATACGTTATAACGTAATGCTACATAACGTTATACGTTATAACGTACTAGTATACAACGTTATACGTTATAGCGTAATGCTACATAACGTTATACGTTATAAGGTAATAGTATATAACGTTATACGTTATAACGTAATGCTACATAACGTAGTACGTTATAAGGTAACAGTACATAGCGTTATACGATATAACGTAGTGCTACATAACGTTATACGTTATAACGTTGTGCTACATAACGTTATACGTTATAACGTCGTACTACATTACGTTATACGTTATAACGTAATAGTATACAACGTTATACGTTATAACGTAATGCTACATAACGTTATACGTTATAACGTAATAGTATACAACGTTATACGTTATAACGTAATGCTATCTAACGTTATACGTTATAACGTAATAGTATACAACGTTATACGTTATAACGTAATGCTACATATCGTTATACGTTATAACGTAATAGTATACAACGTTATACGTTATAACGTAATGCTACATAACGTTATACGTTATATCGTAATAGTATACAACGTTATACGTTATAACGTAATGCTACATATCGTTATACGTTATAACGTAATAGTATACAACGTTATACGTTATAACGTAATGCTACATAACGTTATACGTTATATCGTAATAGTATACAACGTTATACGTTATAACGTAATGCTACATAACGTTATACGTTATAAGGTAATAGTATACCACGTTATACGTTATAACGTAGTGCTACATAACGTTATACGTTATAACGTAATAGTATACAACGTTATACGTTATAACGTAATGCTACATAACGTTATAGGTTATAATGTAATAGTATACAACGTTATACGTTATAAGGTAATGCTATCTAACGTTATACGTTATAACGTAATAGTATACAACGTTATACGTTATAACGTAATGCTACATAACGTTATACGTTATAAGGTAATAGTATATAACGTTATACGTTATAGCGTAATGCTACATAACGTTATACGTTATAAGGTAATAGTATATAACGTTATACGTTATAACGCAATGCTACATAACGTAATACGTCATAAGGTAACAGTACATAGCGTTATACGATATAACGTAATAGTATACAACGTTATACGTTATAACGTAATGCTACATAACGTTATACGTTATAACGTAATAGTATACAACGTTATACGTTATAGCGTAATGCTACATAACGTTATACGTTATAAGGTAATAGTATATAACGTTATACGTTATAACGCAATGCTACATAACGTAATACGTTATAAGGTAACAGTACATAGCGTTATACGATATAACGTAATGCTACATAACGTTATACGTTATAAGGTAGTAGTATACAACGTTATACGTTATAACGTAATGCTACATAACGTTATACGTTATAACGTACTAGTATACAACGTTATACGTTATAACGTCGTGCTACATAACGTTATACGTTATAACGTAATAGTATACAACGTTATACGTTATAACGTAATGCTACATAACGTTATACGTTATAACGTAATAGTATACAACGTTATACGTTATAACGTAATAGTATACAACGTTATACGTTATAACGTAATGCTACATACCGTTATACGTTATAACGTAATAGTATACAACGTTATACGTTATAACGTAATGCTACATAACGTTATACGTTATAACGTAATAGTATACAACGTTATACGTTATAACGTAATGCTACATACCGTTATACGTTATAACGTAATAGTATACAACGTTATACGTTATAACGTAATGCTACATAACGTTATACGTTATAACGTAATAGTATACAACGTTATACGTTATAGCGTAATGCTACATAACGTTATACGTTATAAGGTAATAGTATATAACGTTATACGTTATAACGCAATGCTACATAACGTAATACGTTATAAGGTAACAGTACATAGCGTTATACGATATAACGTAATGCTACATAACGTTATACGTTATAAGGTAGTAGTATACAACGTTATACGTTATAACGTAATGCTACATAACGTTATACGTTATAACGTACTAGTATACAACGTTATACGTTATAACGTCGTGCTACATAACGTTATACGTTATAACGTAATAGTATACAACGTTATACGTTATAACGTAATGCTACATAACGTTATACGTTATAACGTAATAGTATACAACGTTATACGTTATAACGTAATGCTACATACCGTTATACGTTATAACGTAATAGTATACAACGTTATACGTTATAACGTAATGCTACATAACGTTATACGTTATAACGTAATAGTATACAACGTTATACGTTATAACGTAATAGTATACAACGTGATACGTTATAACGTAATAGTATACAACGAAATACGTTATAACGTAATGCTACATAACGTTATACGTTATAAGGTAATAGTACATAGCGTTATACGATATAACGTAATAGTATACAACGTTATACGTTATAACGTAATGCTACATAACGTTATACGTTATAACGTAATAGTATACAACGTTATACGTTATAGCGTAATGCTACATAACGTTATACGTTATAAGGTAATAGTATATAACGTTATACGTTATAACGCAATGCTACATAACGTAATACGTTATAAGGTAAAAGTACATAGCGTTATACGATATAACGTAATGCTACATAACGTTATACGTTATAAGGTAGTAGTATACAACGTTATACGTTATAACGTAATGCTACATAACGTTATACGTTATAACGTACTAGTATACAACGTTATACGTTATAACGTCGTGCTACATAACGTTATACGTTATAACGTAATAGTATACAACGTTATACGTTATAACGTAATGCTACATAACGTTATACGTTATAAGGTAATAGTATACCACGTTATACGTTATAACGTAATGCTACATAACGTTATACGTTATAACGTAATAGTATACGACGTTATACGTTATAACGTAATGCTACATAACGTTATACGTTATAACGTAATAGTATACAACGAAATACGTTATAACGTAATGCTACATAACGTTATACGTTATAAGGTAATAGTATATAACGTTATACGTTATAGCGTAATGCTACATAACGTTATACGTTATAAGGTAATAGTATATAACGTTATACGTTATAACGCAATGCTACATAACGTAATACGTTATAAGGTAACAGTACATAGCGTTATACAATATAACGTAGTGCTACATAACGTTATACGTTATAACGTGGTGCTACATAACGTTATACGTTATAACGTCGTGCTACATAACGTTATACGTTATAACGTAATAGTATACAACGTTATACGTTATAACGTAATGCTACATAACGTTATACGTTATAACGTAATAGTATACAACGTTATACGTTATAACGTAATGCTAGATATCGTTATACGTTATAACGTAATAGTATACAACGTTATACGTTATAACGTAATGCTACATAACGTTATACGATATAAGGTACTAGTATAAAGCGTCATACGTTATAAGGTAATAATATATAACGTATAACGTTATAAGTTAACAATATATAACGATATACGTTATAACCTAATGCTACATAACGTTATACGTTATACGGTACTAGTATACAACGTTATACGTTATAACGTAATGCTACATAACGTTATACGTTATAAGGTAATAGTATATAACGTATAGCGTTATAAGGTAATAGTATATAACTTAGAACGGTGGGAATGCTTTCGACAGTGTTGGAATGCTTTCTACAGCTTTGGAATACTTTCTACAGGGTTGGAATGCTTTCTAGAGGGTTGGAATGATTTCGACAGGGTTGGAATGCTTTCGACAGGGTGGGAATGCTTTCGACAGAGTTGGAATACCTTTCTACAGAGTTGGAATGCTTTCTACAGGGTTGGAATACCTTTGTACAGGGTTGGAATGCTTTCTAGATGGTTGGAATGCTTTCGACATGGTTGGAATGCTTTCGACAGGGTTGGAATGCTTTGGACAGGGTTGGAATGCTTTCGACAGAGTTGGAATACCTTTGTACAGGGTCAGAATGTTATGTACAGGGTTGGAATTCTTTCTACAGAGATGGAATACCTTTGTACAGAGTTGGAATGCTTTCTGCAGGGTTGGAATGCTTTCTACAGGGTTGGAATGCTTTCTACAGGGTTGGAATGCTTTCTACAGGGTTGGAATGCTTTCTACAGGGTTGGAATGCTTTCTACAGGGTTGAAATGCTTCTACAGGGTGGGAATACTTTCTACAGGGTTGGAATGCTTTCTACAGGGTTGGAATGCTTTCTACAGTGTTGGAATGCTTTCTACAGGGTTGGAACGCTTTCGACAGAGTTGGAATACCTTTGTACAGAGGTGGAATGCTTTCTACAGGGTTGGAATACCTTTGTACAGAGTTGGAATGCTTTCTACAGCTTTGGAATACTTTCTACAGGGTTGGAATGCTTTCTAGAGTGTTGGAAAGCTTTCGACAGGGTTGGAATGCTTTCGACAGGGTGGGAATGCTTTCGACAGAGTTGGAATACCTTTGTACAGAGTTGGAATGCTTTCTACAGGGTTGGAATACCTTTGTACAGAGTTGGAATGCTTTCTACAGGGTTGGAATGCTTTCTACAGGGTTGGAATGCTTTCTACAGTGTTGGAATGCTTTCTACAGGGTTGGAACGCTTTCGACAGAGTTGGAATACCTTTGTACAGAATTGGAATGCTTTCTACAGGGTTGGAATACCTTTGTACAGGGTTGCAACAGCTTTGTACAGGGTGGGAATACTTTCTACAGGGTTGGAATGCTTTCTACAGGGTCGGAATGCTTCCTACAGTGTTGGAATGCTTTCTACAGAGTTGGAATACCTTTGTACAGAGTTGGAATGCTTTCTACAGGTTTGGAATACATTTGTACAGAGTTGGAATGCTTTCTACAGGTTTGGAATACATTTGTACAGGGTTGGAATGCTTTCTACAGGGTTGGAATACTTTCTACAGGGATGGAATGCTTTCTACAGGGTGGGAATGCTTTCGACAGGGTTGGAACGCTTTCGACAGAGTTGGAATACCTTTGTACAGAGTTGGAATGCTTTCTACAGGTTTGGAATACGTTTGTACAGGGTTGGAATGCTTTCTACAGGTTTGGAATACATTTGTACAGGGTTGGAATGCTTTCTACAGGGTTGGAATGCTTTCTACAGGGTTGGAATGCTTTCTACAGGGTTGGAATGCTTTCTACAGAGTTGGAATACCTTTCTACAGAGTTGGAATGCCTTCTACAGGGTTGGAATACCTTTGTACAGAGTTGGAATGCTTTCGACAGAGTTGTAATACCTTTGTACAGAGTCAGAATGTTATGTACAGGGTTGGAATTCTTTCTACAGGGTAGGAATGCTTTCTACAGAGTTGGAATGCTTTCGACAGAGTTGGAATACCTTTGTACAGAGTTGGAATGCTTTCTACAGGGTTGGAATGCTTTCGACAGGGTGGGAATGCTTTCGACAGAGTTGGAATACCTTTCTACAGAGTTGGAATGCCTTCTACAGGGTTGGAATACCTTTGTACAGAGTTGGAATGCTTTCGACAGAGTTGTAATACCTTTGTACAGAGTCAGAATGTTATGTACAGGGTTGGAATTCTTTCTACAGGGTAGGAATGCTTTCTACAGGGTCGGAATGCTTTCTACAGGGTTGGAATACCTTTGTACAGGGTTGGAATGCTTTCTACAGGGTTGGAATGCTTTCTACAGGGTTTTAATGCTTTCTACAGGGTTGGAATGCTTTCTACAGGGTTGGAATACCTTTGTACAGAGTTGGAATGCTTTCCACAGGGTTGGAATGCTTTCTACAGGGTTGGAATGCTTTCTACAGGGTTGGAATACCTTTGTACAGGGTTGGAACAGCTTTGTACAGGGTTCGAACAGCTTTGTACAGGGTGGGAATACTTTCTACAGGGTTGGAATGCTTTCTAGAGGGTTGGAATGCTTTCGACATGGTTGGAATGCTTTCGACAGGGTTTGAATGCTTTCGACAGGGTTGGAATGCTTTCGACAGAGTTGGAATACCTTTGTACAGAGTTGGAATGCTTTCGACAGAGTTGGAATACCTTTGTACAGGGTTGGAACAGCTTTGTACAGGGTTGGAACAGCTTTGTACAGGGTGGGAATACTTTCTACAGGGTTGCAAAGCTTTCTAGAGGGTTGGAATGCTTTCGACATGGTTGGAATGCTTTCGACAGGGTTGGAATGCTTTCGACAGGGTTGGAATGTTTTCGAAAGGTTGGAATGCTTTCGACAGAATTGGAATACCTTTGTACAGGATCAGAATGTTATGTACAGGGTGGGAATTCTTTCTACAGAGTTGGAATACCTTTGTACAGAGTTGGAATGCTTTCTACACGGTTGGAATGCATTCGACAGAGTTGGAATACCTTTGTACAGAGTCCGAATGTTATGTACAGGGTTTGAATTCTTTCTACAGAGTTGGAATACCTTTGTACAGAGTTGGAATGCTTTCTACAGGGTTGGAATACCTTTGTACAGAGTTGGAATGCTTTCTACAGGGTTGGAATGCTTTCTACAGGGTTGGAACGCTTTCGACAGAGTTGGAATACCTTTGTACAGAGGTGGAATGCTTTCTACAGGGTTGGAATACCTTTGTACAGAGTTGGAATGCTTTCTACAGCTTTGGAATACTTTCTACAGGGTTGGAATGCTTTCTAGAGTGTTGGAAAGCTTTCGACAGGGTTGGAATGCTTTCGACAGGGTGGGAATGCTTTCGACAGAGTTGGAATACCTTTGTACAGAGTTGGAATGCTTTCTACAGGGTTGGAATACCTTTGTACAGAGTTGGAATGCTTTCTACAGGGTTGGAATGCTTTCTACAGGGTTGGAATGCTTTCTACAGTGTTGGAATGCTTTCTACAGGGTTGGAACGCTTTCGACAGAGTTGGAATACCTTTGTACAGAATTGGAATGCTTTCTACAGGGTTGGAATACCTTTGTACAGGGTTGCAACAGCTTTGTACAGGGTGGGAATACTTTCTACAGGGTTGGAATGCTTTCTACAGGGTCGGAATGCTTCCTACAGTGTTGGAATGCTTTCTACAGAGTTGGAATACCTTTGTACAGAGTTGGAATGCTTTCTACAGGTTTGGAATACATTTGTACAGAGTTGGAATGCTTTCTACAGGTTTGGAATACATTTGTACAGGGTTGGAATGCTTTCTACAGGGTTGGAATACTTTCTACAGGGATGGAATGCTTTCTACAGGGTGGGAATGCTTTCGACAGGGTTGGAACGCTTTCGACAGAGTTGGAATACCTTTGTACAGAGTTGGAATGCTTTCTACAGGTTTGGAATACATTTGTACAGGGTTGGAATGCTTTCTACAGGTTTGGAATACATTTGTACAGGGTTGGAATGCTTTCTACAGGGTTGGAATGCTTTCTACAGGGTTGGAATGCTTTCTACAGGGTTGGAATGCTTTCTACAGAGTTGGAATACCTTTCTACAGAGTTGGAATGCCTTCTACAGGGTTGGAATACCTTTGTACAGAGTTGGAATGCTTTCGACAGAGTTGTAATACCTTTGTACAGAGTCAGAATGTTATGTACAGGGTTGGAATTCTTTCTACAGGGTAGGAATGCTTTCTACAGAGTTGGAATGCTTTCGACAGAGTTGGAATACCTTTGTACAGAGTTGGAATGCTTTCTACAGGGTTGGAATGCTTTCGACAGGGTGGGAATGCTTTCGACAGAGTTGGAATACCTTTCTACAGAGTTGGAATGCCTTCTACAGGGTTGGAATACCTTTGTACAGAGTTGGAATGCTTTCGACAGAGTTGTAATACCTTTGTACAGAGTCAGAATGTTATGTACAGGGTTGGAATTCTTTCTACAGGGTAGGAATGCTTTCTACAGGGTCGGAATGCTTTCTACAGGGTTGGAATACCTTTGTACAGGGTTGGAATGCTTTCTACAGGGTTGGAATGCTTTCTACAGGGTTTTAATGCTTTCTACAGGGTTGGAATGCTTTCTACAGGGTTGGAATACCTTTGTACAGAGTTGGAATGCTTTCCACAGGGTTGGAATGCTTTCTACAGGGTTGGAATGCTTTCTACAGGGTTGGAATACCTTTGTACAGGGTTGGAACAGCTTTGTACAGGGTTCGAACAGCTTTGTACAGGGTGGGAATACTTTCTACAGGGTTGGAATGCTTTCTAGAGGGTTGGAATGCTTTCGACATGGTTGGAATGCTTTCGACAGGGTTTGAATGCTTTCGACAGGGTTGGAATGCTTTCGACAGAGTTGGAATACCTTTGTACAGAGTTGGAATGCTTTCGACAGAGTTGGAATACCTTTGTACAGGGTTGGAACAGCTTTGTACAGGGTTGGAACAGCTTTGTACAGGGTGGGAATACTTTCTACAGGGTTGCAAAGCTTTCTAGAGGGTTGGAATGCTTTCGACATGGTTGGAATGCTTTCGACTGGGTTGGAATGCTTTCGACAGGGTTGGAATGTTTTCGAAAGGTTGGAATGCTTTCGACAGAATTGGAATACCTTTGTACAGGATCAGAATGTTATGTACAGGGTGGGAATTCTTTCTACAGAGTTGGAATACCTTTGTACAGAGTTGGAATGCTTTCTACACGGTTGGAATGCATTCGACAGAGTTGGAATACCTTTGTACAGAGTCCGAATGTTATGTACAGGGTTTGAATTCTTTCTACAGAGTTGGAATACCTTTGTACAGAGTTGGAATGCTTTCTACAGGGTTGGAATACCTTTGTACAGAGTTGGAATGCTTTCTACAGGGTTGGAATGCTTTCTACAGGGTTGGAATGCTTTCGACAGAGTTGGAATTCCTTTGTACAGAGTCAGAATGTTATGTACAGGGTTGGAATTCTTTCTACAGAGTTGGAATACCTTTGTACAGAGTTGGAATACCTTTGTACAGGGTTGGAACAGCTTTGTACAGCGTTGGAATACTTTCTACAGGGTTGGAATGCTTTCTAGAGGGTTGGAATGCTTTCTAGAGGGTTGGAATGCTTTCTAGAGGGTTGGAATGCTTTCTAGAGGGTTGGAATGCTTTCTACAGGGTTGGAACACCTTTGTACAGAGTCAGAATGTTATGTACAGGGTTGGAATTCTTTCTACAGATTTGGAATACCTTTGTACAGGGTTGGAACAGCTTTGTACAGGGTTGGAATACTTTCTACAGGGTTGGAATGCTTTCTAGAGGGTTGGAATGCTTTCGACAGGGTTGGAATGCCTTCGACAGAGTTGGAATACCTTTGTACAGAGTTTGAATGCTTTCTATAGGGTTATAATACCTTTGTACAGAGTCAGAATGTTATGTACAGTGTTGGAATTCTTTCTACAGAGTTGGAATACCTTTGTACAGAGTTGGAATGCTTTCTACAGGGTTGGAATACCTTTGTACAGAATTGGAATGCTTTCTACAGGGTTGGAATGCTTTCTATAGGGTTTTAATGCTTTCTACAGGGTTGCAATGCTTTCTACAGTGTTGGAATGCTTTCGACAGAGTTGGAATTCCTTTGTACAGAGTCAGAATGTTATGTACAGGGTTGGAATTCTTTCTACAGAGTTGGAATACCTTTGTACAGAGTTGGAATACCTTTGTACAGGGTTGGAACAGCTTCGTACAGCGTTGGAATACTTTCTACAAGGTTGGAATGCTTTCGACATGGTGGGAATGCTTTTGACAGAGTTGGAATACCATTGTACAGAGTTGGAATGCTTTTTACAGGGTTGGAATACCTTTGTGCAGAGTCAGAATGTTATGTACAGGGTTGGAATTCTTTCTACAGAGTTGGAATACTTTTCTACAGAGTTGGAATGCTTTCTACAGGGTTGGAATGCTTTCTACAGGGTTGGAATGCTTTCGACAGAGATGGAATACCTTTGTACAGAGTCAGAATGTTATGTACAGGGTTGGAATTCTTTCTACAGAGTTGGAATACCTTTGTACAGAGTTGGAATACCTTTGTACAGGGTTGGAACAGCTTTGTACAGCGTTGGAATAATTTCTACAGGGTTGGAATGCTTTCTAGAGGGTTGGAATGCTTTCTAGAGGGTTGGAATGCTTTCTAGAGGGTTGGAATGCTTTCTACAGGGTTGGAATACCTTTGTACAGAGTTGGAATGCTTTCTACAGGGTTGGAATGCTTTCTACAGGGTTGGAATGCTTTCGACAGAGTTGGAATACCTTTGTACAGAGTCAGAATGTTATGTACAGGGTTGGAATTCTTTCTACAGAGTTGGAATACCTTTGTACAGAGTTGGAATACCTTTGTACAGGGTTGGAACAGCTTTGTACAGCGTTGGAATACTTTCTACAGGGTTGGAATGCTTTCTAGAGGGTTGGAATGCTTTCTAGAGGGTTGGAATGCTTTCTAGAGGGTTGGAATGCTTTCTAGAGGGTTGGAATGCTTTCTACTGGGTTGGAATACCTTTGTACAGAGTCAGAATGTTATGTACAGGGTTGGAATTCTTTCTACAGATTTGGAATACCTTTGTACAGGGTTGGAACAGCTTTGTACAGGGTTGGAATACTTTCTACAGGGTTGGAATGCTTTCTAGAGGGTTGGAATGCTTTCGACAGGGTTGGAATGCCTTCGACAGAGTTGGAATACCTTTGTACAGAGTTTGAATGCTTTCTATAGGGTTATAATACCTTTGTACAGAGTCAGAATGTTATGTACAGTGTTGGAATTCTTTCTACAGAGTTGGAATACCTTTGTACAGAGTTGGAATGCTTTCTACAGGGTTGGAATACCTTTGTACAGAATTGGAATGCTTTCTACAGGGTTGGAATGCTTTCTATAGGGTTTTAATGCTTTCTACAGGGTTGCAATGCTTTCTACAGTGTTGGAATGCTTTCGACAGAGTTGGAATTCCTTTGTACAGAGTCAGAATGTTATGTACAGGGTTGGAATTCTTTCTACAGAGTTGGAATACCTTTGTACAGAGTTGGAATACCTTTGTACAGGGTTGGAACAGCTTCGTACAGCGTTGGAATACTTTCTACAAGGTTGGAATGCTTTCGACATGGTGGGAATGCTTTTGACAGAGTTGGAATACCATTGTACAGAGTTGGAATGCTTTTTACAGGGTTGGAATACCTTTGTGCAGAGTCAGAATGTTATGTACAGGGTTGGAATTCTTTCTACAGAGTTGGAATACTTTTCTACAGAGTTGGAATGCTTTCTACAGGGTTGGAATGCTTTCTACAGGGTTGGAATGCTTTCGACAGAGATGGAATACCTTTGTACAGAGTCAGAATGTTATGTACAGGGTTGGAATTCTTTCTACAGAGTTGGAATACCTTTGTACAGAGTTGGAATACCTTTGTACAGGGTTGGAACAGCTTTGTACAGCGTTGGAATAATTTCTACAGGGTTGGAATGCTTTCTAGAGGGTTGGAATGCTTTCTAGAGGGTTGGAATGCTTTCTAGAGGGTTGGAATGCTTTCTACAGGGTTGGAATACCTTTGTACAGAGTCAGAATGTTATGTACAGGGTTGGAATTCTTTCTACAGATTTGGAATACCTTTGTACAGAGTTGGAATGCTTTCTACAGGGTTGGAATACCTTTGTACAGAGTTGGAATGCTTTCTACAGGGTTGGAATGCTTTCTACAGGGTTTTAATTCTTTCTACAGAGTTGGAATACCTTTGTACAGGGTTGGAACAGCTTTGTACAGGGTTGGAATACTTTGTACAGGGTTGGAATGCTTTCTAGAGGGTTGGAATGCTTTCGACAGAGTTGGAATACCTTTGTACAGAGTCAAAATGTTATGTACAGGGTTGGAATTCTTTCTACAGATTTGGAATACCTTTGTACAGAGTTGGAATGCTTTCTACAGTGTTGGAATGCTTTCGACAGAGTTGGAATACCTTTGTACAGAGTCCGAATGTTATGTACAGGGTTGGAATTCTTTCTACAGAGTTGGAATACCTTTGTACAGAGTTGGAATGCTTTCTACAGGGTTGGAATACCTTTGTACAGAATTGGAATGCTTTCTACAGGGTTGGAGTGCTTTCTGTAGGGTTATAATACCTTTGTACAGAGTTGGAATGCTTTCTACAGGGTTGGAATGCTTTCTACAGGGTTGGAATGCTTTCTAGAGGGTTGGAATGCTTTCGACAGGGTTGGCATGCTTTCGACAGAGTTGGAATACCTTTGTACAGAGTCAGAATGTTATGTACAGGGTTGGAATTCTTTCTACAGAGTTGGAATACCTTTGTACAGAGTTGGAATGCTTTCGACATGGTTGGAATGCTTTCGACAGGGTTTGAATGCTTTCGACAGGGTTGGAATGCTTTCGACAGAATTGGAATACCTTTGTACAGGGTCAGAATGTTATGTACAGGGTTGGAATTCTTTCTACAGAGTTGGAATACCTTTGTACAGAGTTGGAATGCTTTCTACAGGGTTGGAATGCATTCGACAGAGTTGGAATACCTTTGAACAGAGTTGGAATGCTTTCTACAGGGTTGGAATGCATTCGACAGAGTTGGAATACCTTTGTACAGAGTTGGAATGCTTTCTACAGGGTTGGAATACCTTTGTACAGAATTGGAATGCTTTCTACAGGGTTGGAATGCTTTCTGTAGGGTTATAATACCTTTGTACAGAGTCCGAATGTTATGTACAGGGTTGGAATTCTTTCTACAGAGTTGGAATACATTTGTACAGAGTTGGAATGCTTTCTACAGGGTTGGAATACCTTTGTACAGAGTTGGAATGCTTTCTACAGGGTTGGAATGCTTTCTACAGGGTTGGAATGCTTTCTAGAGGGTTGGAATGCTTTCGACAGGGTTGGCATGCTTTCGACAGAGTTGGAATACCTTTGTACAGAGTCAGAATGTTATGTACAGGGTTGGAATTCTTTCTACAGAGTTGGAATACCTTTGTACAGAGTTGGAGTACCTTTGTACAGGGTTGGAACAGCTTCGTACAGCGTTGGAATACTTTCTACATGGTTGGAATGCTTTCGACAGGGTGGGAATGCTTTCGACAGAGTTGGAATACCATTGTACAGAGTTGGAATGCTTTTTACAGGGTTGGAATACCTTTGTACAGAATTGGAATGCTTTCTACAGGGTTGGAAGGCTCTCTACAGTGTTTTAATGCTTTCTACAGGGTTGCAATGCTTTCTACTGGGTTGGAATGCTTTCGACAGAGTTGGAATACCTTTGTACAGAGTCAGAATGTTATGTACAGGGTTGGAATTCTTTCTACAGAGTTGGAATACCTTTGTACAGAGTTGGAATACCTTTGTACAGGGTTGGAACAGCTTCGTACAGCGTTGGAATACTTTCTACATGGTTGGAATGCTTTCGACAGGGTGGGAATGCTTTCGACAGAGTTGGAATACCATTGTACAGAGTTGGAATGCTTTTTACAGGGTTGGAATACCTTTGTACAGAGTCAGAATGTTATGTACAGGGTTGGAATTCTTTCTACAGAGTTGGAATACTTTTCTACAGAGTTGGAATGCTTTCTACAGGGTTGGAATACCTTTGTACAGAGTTGGAATGCTTTCTAGAGGGTTGGAATGCTTTCTACAGGGTTGGAATGCTTTCGACAGAGCTGGAATACCTTTGTACAGAGTCAGAATGTTATGTACAGGGTTGGAATTCTTTCTACAGAGTTGGAATACCTTTGTACAGAGTTGGAATACCTTTGTACAGGGTTGGAACAGCTTTTTATAGAGTTGGAATACCTTTGTACAGGGTTGGAACAGCTTTTTACAGCGTTCGAATACTTTCTAGAGGGTTGGAATGCTTTCTAGAGGGTTGGAATGCTTTCTACAGGGTTGGAATGCTTTCTACAGGGTTGGCATGCTTTCTAGAGGGTTGGAATTCCTTTGTACAGAGTCAGAATGTTATGTACAGTGTTGGAATTCTTTCTACAGAGTTGGAATAACTTTGTACAGAGTTGAAATGCTTTCTACAGGGTTGGAATACCTTTGTACAGAGTTGGAATGCTTTCTACAGGGTTGGAATGCTTTCTACAGGGTTGGAATGCTTTCTAGAGGGTTGGAATGCTTTCGACAGGGTTGGCATGCTTTCGACAGAGTTGGAATACCTTTGTACAGAGTTGGAATACCTTTGTACAGAGCTGGAATGCTTTCTACAGGGTTGGAATACCTTTGTACAGAGTCAGAATGTTATGTACAGTGTTGGAATTCTTCCTACAGAGTTGGAATACCTTTGTACAGAGTAGGAATATCTTTGTACAGGGTTGGAACAGCTTTGTACAGGGTTGGAACAGCTTTGTACAGGGTGGGAATACTTTCTACAGGGTTGCAATGCTTTCGACATGGTTGGAATGCTTTCGACAGGGTTTGAATGCTTTCGACAGGGTTGGAATGCTTTCGACAGGGTTGGAATGCTTTCGACAGGGTTGGAATGCTTTCGACAGAATTGGAATACCTTTGTACAGGGTCAGAATGTTATGTACAGGGTTGGAATTCTTTCTACAGAGTTGGAATACCTTTGTACAGAGTTGGAATGCTTTCTACAGGGTTGGAATGCATTCGACAGAGTTGGAATACCTTTGTACAGAGTCCGAATGTTATGTACAGGGTTGGAATTCTTTCTACAGAGTTGGAATACCTTTGTACAGAGTTGTAATGCTTTCTACAGGGTTGGAATACCTTTGTACAGAGTTGGAATGCTTTCTACAGGGTTGGAATGCTTTCTACAGGGTTGGAATGCTTTCGACAGAGTTGGAATACCTTTGTACAGAGTCAGAATGTTATGTACAGGGTTGGAATTCTTTCTACAGAGTTGGAATACCTTTGTACAGAGTTGGAATGCTTTCTACAGGGTTGGAATGCTTTCTACAGCGTTGGAATACTTTCTACAGGGTTGGAATGCTTTCTAGAGGGTTGGAATGCTTTCTAGAGGGTTGGAATGCTTTCTAGAGGGTTGGAATGCTTGCTACAGGGTTGGAATGCTTTCTACGGAGTTGGAATACCTTTGTCCAGGGTTGCAACAGCTTTGTACAGGGTTGGAATACTTTCTACAGGGTTGGAATGCTTTCTACAGGGTTGGAACACCTTTGTACAGAGTCAGAATGTTATGTACAGGGTTGGAATTCTTTCTACAGAGTTGGAATACTTTTCTACAGAGTAGGAATGCTTTCTACAGGGTTGAAATACCTTTGTACAGAGTTGGAATGCTTTCTACAGAGTTGGAATGCTTTCGACAGAGTTGGAATACCTTTGTCCAGGGTTGCAACAGCTTTGTACAGGGTTGGAATACTTTCTACAGGGTTGGAATGCTTTCTACAGGGTTGGAATACCTTTGTACAGAGTCAGAATGTTATGTACAGGGTTGGAATTCTTTCTACAGAGTTGGAATACTTTTCTACAGGGTTGGAATTCTTTCTACAGATTTGGAATACCTTTGTACAGAGTTGGAATGCTTTCTACAGGGTTGGAATACCTTTGTACAGAGTTGGAATGCATTCTACAGGGTTGGAATGCTTTCTACAGGGTTTTAATGCTTTCTACAGAGTTGGAATACCTTTGTACAGGGTTGGAACAGCTTTGTACAGGGTTGGAATACTTTCTACAGGGTTGGAATGCTTTCTAGAGGGTTGGAATGCTTTCGACAGGGTTGGAATGCCTTCGACAGAGTTGGAATACCTTTGTACAGAGTTGGAATGCTTTCTATAGGGTTATAATACCTTTGTACAGAGTCAGAATGTTATGTACAGTGTTGGAATTCTTTCTACAGAGTTGGAATACCTTTGTGCAGGGTTGGAATGCTTTCTACAGATTTGGAATACCTTTGTACAGAGTTGGAATACCTTTGTACAGGGTTGGAACAGCTTCGTACAGCGTTGGAATACTTTCTACATGGTTGGAATGCTTTCGACAGGGTGGGAATGCTTTCGACAGAGTTGGAATACCATTGTACAGAGTTGGAATGCTTTTTACAGGGTTGGAATACCTTTGTACAGAGTCAGAATGTTATGTACAGGGTTGGAATTCTTTCTACAGATTTGGAATACCTTTGTACAGTGTTGGAATGCTTTCTACAGGTTTGGAATACCTTTGTACAGAGTTGGAATGCTTTCTACAGGGTTCTAATGCTTTCGACAGAGTTGGAATACCTTTGTACAGGGTTGGAACAGCTTTGTACAAGGTGGGAATACTTTCTACAGGGTTGGAATGCTTTCTAGAGGGTTGGAATGCTTTCTACAGGGTTGGAATACCTTTGTACAGAGTCAGAACGTTATGTACAGGGTTGGAATTCTTTCTACAGAGTTGGAATACTTTTCTACAGAGTAGGAATGCTTTCTACAGGGTTGAAATACCTTTGTACAGAGTTGGAATGCTTTCTACAGAGTTGGAATGCTTTCGACAGAGTTGGAATACCTTTGTACAGAGTCAGAATGTTATGTACAGGGTTGGAATTCTTTCTACAGATTTGGAATACCTTTGTACAGAGTCAGAATGTTATGTACAGGGTTGGAATTCTTTCTACAGAGTTGGAATAGCTTTGTACAGAGTTGGAATACCTTTGTACAGGGTTGGAACAGCTTTTTACAGAGTTGGAATACCTTTGTACAGGGTTGGAACAGCTTTTTACAGCGTTGGAATACTTTCTAGAGGGTTGGAATGCTTTCTAGAGGGTTGGAATGCTTTCTACAGGGTTGGAATGCTTTCTACAGGGTTGGAATGCTTTCTAGAGGGTTGGAATACCTTTGTACAGAGTCAGAATGTTATGTACAGTGTTGGAATTCTTTCTACAGAGTTGGAATACCTTTGTACAGAGTTGGAATGCTTTCAACAGGGTTGGAATACCTTTGTACAGAGTTGGAATGCTTTCTACAGGGTTGGAATGCTTTCTACAGGGTTGGAATACCTTTGTACAGAGTTGGAATGCATTCTACAGGGTTGGAATGCTTTCTACAGGGTTTTAATGCTTTCTACAGAGTTGGAATACCTTTGTACAGGGTTGGAACAGCTTTGTACAGGGTTGGAATACTTTCTACAGGGTTGGAATGCTTTCTAGAGGGTTGGAATGCTTTCGACAGGGTTGGAATTCTTTCTACAGAGTTGGAATACTTTTCTACAGGGTTGGAATTCTTTCTACAGATTTGGAATACCTTTGTACAGAGTTGGAATGCTTTCTACAGGGTTGGAATACCTTTGTACAGAGTTGGAATGCATTCTACAGGGTTGGAATGCTTTCTACAGGGTTTTAATGCTTTCTACAGAGTTGGAATACCTTTGTACAGGGTTGGAACAGCTTTGTACAGGGTTGGAATACTTTCTACAGGGTTGGAATGCTTTCTAGAGGGTTGGAATGCTTTCGACAGGGTTGGAATGCCTTCGACAGAGTTGGAATACCTTTGTACAGAGTTGGAATGCTTTCTATAGGGTTATAATACCTTTGTACAGAGTCAGAATGTTATGTACAGTGTTGGAATTCTTTCTACAGAGTTGGAATACCTTTGTGCAGGGTTGGAATGCTTTCTACAGATTTGGAATACCTTTGTACAGAGTTGGAATACCTTTGTACAGGGTTGGAACAGCTTCGTACAGCGTTGGAATACTTTCTACATGGTTGGAATGCTTTCGACAGGGTGGGAATGCTTTCGACAGAGTTGGAATACCATTGTACAGAGTTGGAATGCTTTTTACAGGGTTGGAATACCTTTGTACAGAGTCAGAATGTTATGTACAGGGTTGGAATTCTTTCTACAGATTTGGAATACCTTTGTACAGTGTTGGAATGCTTTCTACATGTTTGGAATACCTTTGTACAGAGTTGGAATGCTTTCTACAGGGTTCTAATGCTTTCGACAGAGTTGGAATACCTTTGTACAGGGTTGGAACAGCTTTGTACAAGGTGGGAATACTTTCTACAGGGTTGGAATGCTTTCTAGAGGGTTGGAATGCTTTCTACAGGGTTGGAATACCTTTGTACAGAGTCAGAACGTTATGTACAGGGTTGGAATTCTTTCTACAGAGTTGGAATACTTTTCTACAGAGTAGGAATGCTTTCTACAGGGTTGAAATACCTTTGTACAGAGTTGGAATGCTTTCTACAGAGTTGGAATGCTTTCGACAGAGTTGGAATACCTTTGTACAGAGTCAGAATGTTATGTACAGGGTTGGAATTCTTTCTACAGATTTGGAATACCTTTGTACAGAGTCAGAATGTTATGTACAGGGTTGGAATTCTTTCTACAGAGTTGGAATAGCTTTGTACAGAGTTGGAATACCTTTGTACAGGGTTGGAACAGCTTTTTACAGCGTTGGAATACTTTCTAGAGGGTTGGAATGCTTTCTAGAGGGTTGGAATGCTTTCTACAGGGTTGGAATGCTTTCTACAGGGTTGGAATGCTTTCTAGAGGGTTGGAATACCTTTGTACAGAGTCAGAATGTTATGTACAGTGTTGGAATTCTTTCTACAGAGTTGGAATACCTTTGTACAGAGTTGGAATGCTTTCAACAGGGTTGGAATACCTTTGTACAGAGTTGGAATGCTTTCTACAGGGTTGGAATGCTTTCTACAGGGTTGGAATGCTTTCTAGAGGGTTGGAATGCTTTCGACAGGGTTGGCATGCTTTCGACAGAGTTGGAATACCTTTGTACAGAGTTGGAATACCTTTGTACAGAGTTGGAATGCTTTCTACAGGGTTGGAATACCTTTGTACAGAGTCTGAATGTTATGTACAGTGTTGGAATTCTTCCTACAGAGTTGGAATACCTTTGTACAGAGTTGGAATTCTTTCTACAGAGTTGGAATACCTTTGTACAGAGTTGGAATACCTTTGTACAGGGTTGGAACAGCTTTTTACAGCGTTGGACTTCTTTCTACAGTGTTGGAATACCTTTCTACAGAGTTGGAATGCTTTCTACAGGGTTGGAATACCTTTGTACAGAGTTGGAATGCTTTCTACAGGGTTGGAATGCTTTCGACAGAGTTGGAATACCTTTGTACAGAGTCAGAATGTTATGTACAGGGTTGGAATTCTTTCTACAGATTTGGAATACCTTTGTACAGTGTTGGAATGCTTTCTACAGGTTTGGAATACCTTTGTACAGAGTTGGAATGCTTTCTACAGGGTTCTAATGCTTTCGACAGAGTTGGAATACCTTTGTACAGGGTTGGAACAGCTTTGTACAAGGTGGGAATACTTTCTACAGGGTTGGAATGCTTTCTAGAGGGTTGGAATGCTTTCCACAGAGTTGGAATACCTTTGTACAGAGTCAGAATGTTATGTACAGTGTTGGAATTCTTCCTACAGAGTTGGAATACCTTTGTACAGAGTTGGAATACCTTTGTACAGGGTTGGAACAGCTTTGTACAGGGTTGGAACTGCTTTGTACAGGGTGGGAATACTTTCTACAGGGTTGCAATGCTTTCTAGAGGGTTGGAATGCTTTCGACAGGGTTGGCATGCTTTCGACAGAGTTGGAATACCTTTGTACAGAGTTGGAATGCTTTCTACAGGGTTGGAATGCTTTCTACAGGGTTTTAATGCTTCTACAGGGTTGCAATGCTTTCTACAGGGTTGGGATGCTTTCGACAGAGTTGGAATACCTTTGTACAGAGTCAGAATGTTATGTACAGGGTTGGAATTCTTTCTACAGATTTGGAATACCTTTGTACAGTGTTGGAATGCTTTCTACAGGTTTGGAATACCTTTGTACAGAGTTGGAATGCTTTCTACAGGGTTCTAATGCTTTCGACAGAGTTGGAATACCTTTGTACAGGGTTGGAACAGCTTTGTACAAGGTGGGAATACTTTCTACAGGGTTGGAATGCTTTCTAGAGGGTTGGAATGCTTTCTACAGGGTTGGAATACCTTTGTACAGAGTTGGAATGCTTTCAACAGGGTTGGAATGCTTTCTACAGGGTTGGAATGCTTTCTAGAGGGTTGGAATGCTTTCGACAGGGTTGGCATGCTTTCGACAGAGTTGGAATACCTTTGTACAGAGTCAGAATGTTATGTACAGGGTTGGAATTCTTTCTACAGAGTTGGAATACCTTTGTACAGAGTTGGAATACCTTTGTACAGGGTTGGAACAGCTTCGTACAGCGTTGGAATACTTTCTACATGGTTGGAATGCTTTCGACAGGGTGGGAATGCTTTCGACAGAGTTGGAATACCATTGTACAGAGTTGGAATGCTTTTTACAGGGTTGGAATACCTTTGTACAGAATTGGAATGCTTTCTACAGGGTTGGAATGCTTTCTACAGGGTTTTAATGCTTCTACAGGGTTGCAATGCTTTCTACAGGGTTGGAATGCTTTCGACAGAGTTGGAATACCTTTGTACAGAGTCAGAATGTTATGTACAGTGTTGGAATTCTTTCTACAGAGTTGGAATACCTTTGTACAGACTTGGAATACCTTTGGACAGGGTTGGAACAGCTTCGTACAGCGTTGGAATACTTTCTACATGATTGGAATGCTTTCGACAGGGTGGGAATGCTTTCGACAGAGTTGGAATACCATTGTACAGAGTTGGAATGCTTTTTACAGGGTTGGAATACCTTTGTACAGAGTCAGAATGTTATGTACAGGGTTGGAATTCTTTCTACAGAGTTGGAATACTTTTCTACAGAGTTGGAATGCTTTCTACAGGGTTGGAATACCTTTGTACAGAGTTGGAATGCTTTCTAGAGGGTTGGAATGCTTTCTACAGGGTTGGAATGCTTTCGACAGAGCTGGAATACCTTTGTACAGAGTCAGAATGTTATGTACAGGGTTGGAATTCTTTCTACAGAGTTGGAATACCTTTGTACAGAGTTGGAATACCTTTGTACAGGGTTGGAACAGCTTTTTATAGAGTTGGAATACCTTTGTACAGGGTTGGAACAGCTTTTTACAGCGTTGGAATACTTTCTAGAGGGTTGGAATGCTTTCTAGAGGGTTGGAATGCTTTCTACAGGGTTGGAATGCTTTCTACATGGTTGGAATGCTTTCTAGAGGGTTGGAATACCTTTGTACAGAGTCAGAATGTTATGTACAGTGTTGGAATTCTTTCTACAGAGTTGGAATACCTTTGTACAGAGTTGAAATGCTTTCTACAGGGTTGGAATACCTTTGTACAGAGATGGAATGCTTTCTACAGGGTTGGAATGCTTTCTACAGGGTTGGAATGCTTTCTAGAGGGTTGGAATGCTTTCGACAGGGTTGGCATGCTTTCGACAGAGTTGGAATACCTTTGTACAGAGTTGGAATACCTTTGTACAGAGTTGGAATGCTTTCTACAGGGTTGGAATACCTTTGTACAGAGTCAGAATGTTATGTACAGTGTTGGAATTCTTCCTACAGAGTTGGAATACCTTTGTACAGAGTTGGAATACCTTTGTACAGGGTTGGAACAGCTTTGTACAGGGTTGGAACAGCTTTGTACAGGGTGGGAATACTTTCTACAGGGTTGCAATGCTTTCGACAGGGTTGGAATGCTTTCGACAGGGTTGGAATGCTTTCTAGAGGGTTGGAATGCTTGCTACAGAATTGGAATACCTTTGTACAGGGTCAGAATGTTATGTACAGGGTTGGAATTCTTTCTACAGAGTTGGAATACCTTTGAACAGAGTTGGAATGCTTTCTACAGGGTTGGAATGCATTCGACAGAGTTGGAATACCTTTGTACAGAGTCCGAATGTTATGTACAGGGTTGGAATTCTTTCTACAGAGTTGGAATACCTTTGTACAGAGTTGGAATTCTTTCTACAGAGTTGGAATACCTTTGTACAGAGTTGGAATACCTTTGTACAGGGTTGGAACAGCTTTTTACAGCGTTGGAATACTTTCTACAGGGTTGGAATGCTTTCTAGAGGGTTGGAATGCTTTCGACAGGGTTGGAATACTTTCTAGAGGGTTGGAATACCTTTGTACAGAGTCAGAATGTTATGTACAGGGTTGGAATTCTTTCTACAGATTTGGAATACCTTTGTACAGTGTTGGAATGCTTTCTACAGGTTTGGAATACCTTTGTACAGAGTTGGAATGCTTTCTACAGGGTTCTAATGCTTTCGACAGAGTTGGAATACCTTTGTACAGGGTTGGAACAGCTTTGTACAAGGTGGGAATACTTTCTACAGGGTTGGAATGCTTTCTAGAGGGTTGGAATACCTTTGTACAGGGTTGGAACAGCTTTGTACAAGGTGGGAATACTTTCTACACGGTTGGAATGCTTTCTAGAGGGTTGGAATGCTTTCTAGCGGGTTGGAATGGTACTACAGGGTTGGAATGCTTTCTAGAGGGTTGGAATGCTTTCGACAGGGTTGGAATGCTTTCGACAGAGTTGGAATACCTTTGTACAGAGTTGGAATGCTTTCTACACGGTTGGAATACTTTCTACAGGGTTGGAATGCTTTCTAGAGGGTTGGAATACCTTTGTACAGAGTCAGAATGTTATGTACAGTGTTGGAATTCTTCCTACAGAGTTGGAATACCTTTGTACAGAGTTGGAATACCTTTGTACAGGGTTGGAACAGCTTTGTACAGGGTTGGAACAGCTTTGTACAGGGTGGGAATACTTTCTACAGGGTTGCAATGCTTTCTAGAGGGTTGGAATGCTTTCGACATGGTTGGAATGCTTTCTACAGGGTTGGAATGCTTTCGACAGAATTGGAATACCTTTGTACAGGGTCAGAATGTTATGTACAGGGTTGGAATTCTTTCTACAGAGTTGGAATACCTTTGTACAGAGTTGGAATGCTTTCTACAGGGTTGGAATGCATTCGACAGAGTTGGAATACCTTTGTACAGAGTCCGAATGTTATGTACAGCGTTGGAATTCTTTCTACAGAGTTGGAATACCTTTGTACAGAGTTGGAATGCTTTCTACAGGGTTGGAATACCTTTGTACAGAATTGGAATGCTTTCTGCAGGGTTGGAATGCTTTCTGTAGGGTTATAATACCTTTGTACAGAGTCAGAATGTTATGTACAGTGTTGGAATTCTTTCTACAGAGTTGGAATACCTTTGTACAGAGTTGGAATGCTTTCTACAGGGTTGGAATACCTTTGTACAGAGTTGGAATGCTTTCTACAGGGTTGGAATGCTTTCTACAGGGTTGGAATGCTTTCTAGAGGGTTGGAATGCTTTCGACAGGGTTGGCATGCTTTCGACAGAGTTGGAATACCTTTGTACAGAGTCAGAATGTTACGTACAGGGTTGGAATTCTTTCTACAGAGTTGGAATACCTTTGTACAGAGTTGGAATACCTTTGTACAGGGTTGGAACAGCTTCGTACAGCGTTGGAATACTTTCTACATGGTTGGAATGCTTTCGACAGGGTGGGAATGCTTTCGACAGAGTTGGAATACCATTGTACAGAGTTGGAATGCTTTTTACAGGGTTGGAATACCTTTGTACAGAGTCAGAATGTTATGTACAGGGTTGGAATTCTTTCTACAGAGTTGGAATACTTTTCTACAGAGTTGGAATGCTTTCTACAGGGTTGGAATACCTTTGTACAGAGTTGGAATGCTTTCTAGAGGGTTGGAATACCTTTGTACAGAGTCAGAATGTTATGTACAGTGTTGGAATTCTTTCTACAGAGTTGGAATACCTTTGTACAGAGTTGAAATGCTTTCTACAGGGTTGGAATACCTTTGTACAGAGATGGAATGCTTTCTACAGGGTTGGAATGCTTTCTACAGGGTTGGAATGCTTTCTAGAGGGTTGGAATGCTTTCGACAGGGTTGGCATGCTTTCGACAGAGTTGGAATACCTTTGTACAGAGTTGGAATACCTTTGTACAGAGTTGGAATGCTTTCTACAGGGTTGGAATACCTTTGTACAGAGTCAGAATGTTATGTACAGTGTTGGAATTCTTCCTACAGAGTTGGAATACCTTTGTACAGAGTTGGAATACCTTTGTACAGGGTTGGAACAGCTTTGTACAGGGTTGGAACAGCTTTGTACAGGGTGGGAATACTTTCTACAGGGTTGCAATGCTTTCGACAGGGTTGGAATGCTTTCGACAGGGTTGGAATGCTTTCTAGAGGGTTGGAATGCTTGCTACAGAATTGGAATACCTTTGTACAGGGTCAGAATGTTATGTACAGGGTTGGAATTCTTTCTACAGAGTTGGAATACCTTTGAACAGAGTTGGAATGCTTTCTACAGGGTTGGAATGCATTCGACAGAGTTGGAATACCTTTGTACAGAGTCCGAATGTTATGTACAGGGTTGGAATTCTTTCTACAGAGTTGGAATACCTTTGTACAGAGTTGGAATTCTTTCTACAGAGTTGGAATACCTTTGTACAGAGTTGGAATACCTTTGTACAGGGTTGGAACAGCTTTTTACAGCGTTGGAATACTTTCTACAGGGTTGGAATGCTTTCTAGAGGGTTGGAATGCTTTCGACAGGGTTGGAATACTTTCTAGAGGGTTGGAATACCTTTGTACAGAGTCAGAATGTTATGTACAGGGTTGGAATTCTTTCTACAGATTTGGAATACCTTTGTACAGTGTTGGAATGCTTTCTACAGGTTTGGAATACCTTTGTACAGAGTTGGAATGCTTTCTACAGGGTTCTAATGCTTTCGACAGAGTTGGAATACCTTTGTACAGGGTTGGAACAGCTTTGTACAAGGTGGGAATACTTTCTACAGGGTTGGAATGCTTTCTAGAGGGTTGGAATACCTTTGTACAGGGTTGGAACAGCTTTGTACAAGGTGGGAATACTTTCTACACGGTTGGAATGCTTTCTAGAGGGTTGGAATGCTTTCTAGCGGGTTGGAATGGTACTACAGGGTTGGAATGCTTTCTAGAGGGTTGGAATGCTTTCGACAGGGTTGGAATGCTTTCGACAGAGTTGGAATACCTTTGTACAGAGTTGGAATGCTTTCTACACGGTTGGAATACTTTCTACAGGGTTGGAATGCTTTCTAGAGGGTTGGAATACCTTTGTACAGAGTCAGAATGTTATGTACAGTGTTGGAATTCTTCCTACAGAGTTGGAATACCTTTGTACAGAGTTGGAATACCTTTGTACAGGGTTGGAACAGCTTTGTACAGGGTTGGAACAGCTTTGTACAGGGTGGGAATACTTTCTACAGGGTTGCAATGCTTTCTAGAGGGTTGGAATGCTTTCGACATGGTTGGAATGCTTTCTACAGGGTTGGAATGCTTTCGACAGAATTGGAATACCTTTGTACAGGGTCAGAATGTTATGTACAGGGTTGGAATTCTTTCTACAGAGTTGGAATACCTTTGTACAGAGTTGGAATGCTTTCTACAGGGTTGGAATGCATTCGACAGAGTTGGAATACCTTTGTACAGAGTCCGAATGTTATGTACAGCGTTGGAATTCTTTCTACAGAGTTGGAATACCTTTGTACAGAGTTGGAATGCTTTCTACAGGGTTGGAATACCTTTGTACAGAATTGGAATGCTTTCTGCAGGGTTGGAATGCTTTCTGTAGGGTTATAATACCTTTGTACAGAGTCAGAATGTTATGTACAGTGTTGGAATTCTTTCTACAGAGTTGGAATACCTTTGTACAGAGTTGGAATGCTTTCTACAGGGTTGGAATACCTTTGTACAGAGTTGGAATGCTTTCTACAGGGTTGGAATGCTTTCTACAGGGTTGGAATGCTTTCTAGAGGGTTGGAATGCTTTCGACAGGGTTGGCATGCTTTCGACAGAGTTGGAATACCTTTGTACAGAGTCAGAATGTTACGTACAGGGTTGGAATTCTTTCTACAGAGTTGGAATACCTTTGTACAGAGTTGGAATACCTTTGTACAGGGTTGGAACAGCTTCGTACAGCGTTGGAATACTTTCTACATGGTTGGAATGCTTTCGACAGGGTGGGAATGCTTTCGACAGAGTTGGAATACCATTGTACAGAGTTGGAATGCTTTTTACAGGGTTGGAATACCTTTGTACAGAGTCAGAATGTTATGTACAGGGTTGGAATTCTTTCTACAGAGTTGGAATACTTTTCTACAGAGTTGGAATGCTTTCTACAGGGTTGGAATACCTTTGTACAGAGTTGGAATGCTTTCTAGAGGGTTGGAATGCTTTCTACAGGGTTGGAATGCTTTCGACAGAGCTGGAATACCTTTGTACAGAGTCAGAATGTTATGTATAGGGTTGGAATTCTTTCTACAGAGTTGGAGTACCTTTGTACAGAGTTGGAATACCTTTGTACAGGGTTGGAACAGCTTTTTATAGAGTTGGAATACCTTTGTACAGGGTTGGAACAGCTTTTTACAGCGTTGGAATACTTTCTAGAGGGTTGGAATGCTTTCTAGAGGGTTGGAATGCTTTCTACAGGGTTGGAATGCTTTCTACAGGGTTGGAATGCTTTCTAGAGGGTTGGAATACCTTTGTACAGAGTCAGAATGTTATGTACAGTGTTGGAATTCCTTCTACAGAGTTGGAATACCTTTGTACAGAGTTGACATGCTTTCTACAGGGTTGGAATACCTTTGTACAGAGATGGAATGCTTTCTACAGGGTTGGAATGCTTTCTACAGGGTTGGAATGCTTTCTAGAGGGTTGGAATACCTTTGTACAGAGTCAGAATGTTATGTACAGTGTTGGAATTCTTCCTACAGAGTTGGAATACCTTTGTACAGAGTTGGAATACCTTTGTACAGGGTTGGAACAGCTTTGTACAGGGTTGGAACAGCTTTGTACAGGGTGGGAATACTTTCTACAGGGTTGCAATGCTTTCGACAGGGTTGGAATGCTTTCGACAGGGTTGGAATGCTTTCTAGAGGGTTGGAATGCTTGCTACAGAATTGGAATACCTTTGTACAGGGTCAGAATGTTATGTACAGGGTTGGAATTCTTTCTACAGAGTTGGAATACCTTTGAACAGAGTTGGAATGCTTTCTACAGGGTTGGAATGCATTCGACAGAGTTGGAATACCTTTGTACAGAGTCCGAATGTTATGTACAGGGTTTGAATTCTTTCTACAGAGTTGGAATACCTTTGTACAGAGTTGGAATTCTTTCTACAGAGTTGGAATACCTTTGTACAGAGTTGGAATACCTTTGTACAGGGTTGGAACAGCTTTTTACAGCGTTGGAATACTTTCTAGAGGGTTGGAATGCTTTCTAGAGGGTTGGAATGCTTTCTACAGGGTTGGAATGCTTTCTACAGGGTTGGAATGCTTTCTAGAGGGTTGGAATACCTTTGTACAGAGTCAGAATGTTATGTACAGTGTTGGAATTCCTTCTACAGAGTTGGAATACCTTTGTACAGAGTTGAAATGCTTTCTACAGGGTTGGAATACCTTTGTACAGAGATGGAATGCTTTCTACAGGGTTGGAATGCTTTCTACAGGGTTGGAATGCTTTCTAGAGGGTTGGAATACCTTTGTACAGAGTCAGAATGTTATGTACAGTGTTGGAATTCTTCCTACAGAGTTGGAATACCTTTGTACAGAGTTGGAATACCTTTGTACAGGGTTGGAACAGCTTTGTACAGGGTTGGAACAGCTTTGTACAGGGTGGGAATACTTTCTACAGGGTTGCAATGCTTTCGACAGGGTTGGAATGCTTTCGACAGGGTTGGAATGCTTTCTAGAGGGTTGGAATGCTTGCTACAGAATTGGAATACCTTTGTACAGGGTCAGAATGTTATGTACAGGGTTGGAATTCTTTCTACAGAGTTGGAATACCTTTGAACAGAGTTGGAATGCTTTCTACAGGGTTGGAATGCATTCGACAGAGTTGGAATACCTTTGTACAGAGTCCGAATGTTATGTACAGGGTTTGAATTCTTTCTACAGAGTTGGAATACCTTTGTACAGAGTTGGAATTCTTTCTACAGAGTTGGAATACCTTTGTACAGAGTTGGAATACCTTTGTACAGGGTTGGAACAGCTTTTTACAGCGTTGGAATACTTTCTACAGGGTTGGAATGCTTTCGAGAGGGTTGGAATGCTTCCGACAGGGTTGGAATACTTTCTAGAGGGTTGGAATACCTTTGTACAGAGTCAGAATGTTATGTACAGGGTTGGACTTCTTTCTACAGTGTTGGAATACCTTTCTACAGAGTTGGAATGCTTTCTACAGGGTTGGAATACCTTTGTACAGAGTTGGAATGCTTTCTACAGGGTTGGAATGCTTTCGACAGAGTTGGAATACCTTTGTACAGAGTCAGAATGTTATGTACAGGGTTGGAATTCTTTCTACAGATTTGGAATACCTTTGTACAGTGTTGGAATGCTTTCTACAGGTTTGGAATACCTTTGTACAGAGTTGGAATGCTTTCTACAGGGTTCTAATGCTTTCGACAGAGTTGGAATACCTTTGTACAGGGTTGGAACAGCTTTGTACACGGTTGGAATGCTTTCTAGAGGGTTGGAATGCTTTCTAGAGGGTTGGAATGCTTTCGACAGGGTTGGAATGCTTTCGACAGAGTTGGAATACCTTTGTACAGAGTTGGAATGCTTTCTACAGGGTTGGAATACTTTCTACAGGGTTGGAATGCTTTCTAGAGGGTTGGAATGCTTTCGACAGGGTTGGAATACCTTTGTACAGAGTCAGAATGTTATGTACAGGGTTGGAATTCTTTCTACAGAGTTGGAATACCTTTCTACAGAGTTGGAATGCTTTCTACAGGGTTGGAATACCTTTGTACAGAGTTGGAATGCTTTGTACAGGGTTGGAATGCTTTCGACAGAGTTGGAATACCTTTGTACAGAGTTGGAATGCTTTCTACAGGGTTGGAATACCTTTGTACAGAGTCAGAATGTTATGTACAGTGTTGGAATTCTTCCTACAGAGTTGGAATACCTTTGTACAGAGTTGGAATGCTTTCTACAGGGTTGGAATGCTTTGTACAGGGTTTTAATGCTTTCTACAGGGTTGGAATGCTTTCTACAGGGTTGGAATGCTTTCGACAGAGTTGGAATACCTTTGTACAGAGTCAGAATGTTATGTACAGTGTTGGAATTCTTCCTACAGAGTTGGAATACCTTTGTACAGAGTTGGAATGCTTTCTACAGGGTTGGAATGCTTTCTACAGGGTTTTAATGCTTTCTACAGGGTTGGAATGCTTTCTACAGGGTTGGAATGCTTTCGACAGAGTTGGAATACCTTTGTACAGAGTCAGAGTGTTATGTACAGAGTTGGAATTCTTTCTACAGAGTTGGAATACCTTTGTACAGAGTTGGAATACCCTTGTACAGGGTTGGAACAGCTTTGTACAGCGTTGGAATACTTTCTACAGGGTTGGAATGCTTTCTAGAGGGTTGGAATGCTTTCGACAGGGTTGGAATGCTTTCGACAGGGTGGGAATGCTTTCGACAGAGTTGGAATACCATTGTACAGAGTTGGAATGCTTTCTACAGGGTTGGAATACCTTTGTACAGAGTCAGAATGTTATGTACAGGGTTGGAATTCTTTCTACAGAGTTGGAATACCTTTCTACAGAGTTGGAATGCTTTCTACAGGGTTGGAATACCTTTGTACAGAGTTGGAATGCTTTCTACAGTGTTGGAATGCTTTCGACAGAGTTGGAATACCTTTGTACAGAGTCAGAATGTTATGTACAGGGTTGGAATTCTTTCTACAGATTTGGAATACCTTTGTACAGAGTTGGAATGCTTTCTACAGGTTTGGAATACCTTTGTACAGAGTTGGAATGCTTTCTACCGGGTTGGAATGCTTTCGACAGAGTTGGAATACCTTTGTACAGGGTTGGAACAGCTTTGTACAGGGTGGGAATGCTTTCTACAGGGTTGGAATGCTTTCTAGAGGGTTGGAACAGCTTTGTACAGGGTGGGAATACTTTCTACAGGGTTGGAATGCTTTCTAGAGGGTTGGAATGCTTTCTAGAGGGTTGGAATGCTTTCTAGAGTGTTGGAATGCTTTCGACAGGGTTGGAGTTCTTTCTACAGATTTGGAATACCTTTGTACAGAGTTGGAATGCTTTCTACAGGTTTGGAATACCTTTGTACAGAGTTGGAATGCTTTCTACAGGGTTGGAATGCTTTCGACAGAGTTGGAATACCTTTGTACAGAGTTGGAATGCTTTCTACAGGGTTGGAATGCTTTCTACAGGGTTGGAATGCTTTCGACAGTGTTGGAATACCTTTGTACAGGGTTGTAACAGCTTTGTACAGGGTGGGAATACTTTCTACAGGGTTGGAATGCTTTCTAGAGGGTTGGAATGCTTTCTAGAGGGTTGGAATGCTTTCTAGAGTGTTGGAATGCTTTCGACAGGGTTGGAATGCTTTCGACAGGGTGGGAATGCTTTCGACAGAGTTGGAATACCTTTCTACAGAGTTGGAATGCTTTCTACAGGGTTGGAATGCTTTAGACAGAGTTGGAATACCTTTGTACAGGGTTGGAACAGCTTTGTACAGCGTTGGAATACTTTCTACAGGGTTGGAATGCTTTCTAGAGGGTTGGAATGCTTTCGACAGGGTTGGAATGCTTTCGACAGTGTTGGAATGCTTTCGACAGAGTTGGAATACCTTTGTACAGAGTTGGAATGCTTTCTACAGAGTTGGAATACCTTTGTACAGAGTTGGAATGCTTTCTACAGGTTTGGAATACCTTTGTACAGAGTTGGAATGCTTTCTACAGGGTTGGAATGCTTTCTACAGGGTTGGAATGCTTTCTACAGGGTTGGAATGCTTCTACAGGGTTGGAATACCTTTGTACAGGGTTGGAATGCTTTCGACAGAGTTGGAATACCTTTGTACAGGGTTGGAACAGCTTTGTACAGGGTTGGAATTCTTTCTACAGAGTTGGAATACCTTTCTACAGAGTTGGAATGCTTTCTACAGGGTTGGAATACCTTTGTACAGAGTTGGAATGCTTTCTACAGTGTTGGAATGCTTTCGACAGAGTTGGAATACCTTTGTACAGAGTCAGAATGTTATGTACAGGGTTGGAATTCTTTCTACAGATTTGGAATACCTTTGTACAGAGTTGGAATGCTTTCTACAGGTTTGGAATACCTTTGTACAGAGTTGGAATGCTTTCTACCGGGTTGGAATGCTTTCGACAGAGTTGGAATACCTTTGTACAGGGTTGGAACAGCTTTGTACAGGGTGGGAATGCTTTCTACAGGGTTGGAATGCTTTCTAGAGGGTTGGAATGCTTTCTAGAGGGTTGGAATGCTTTCTAGAGGGTTGGAATGCTATCTACAGGGTGGGAATGCTTTCTACAGAGTTGGAATACCTTTGTACAGGGTTGGAACAGCTTTGTACAGGGTTGGAATGCTTTCTACAGGGATGGAATGCTTTCTAGAGGGTTGGAATACCTTTGTACAGAGTCAGAATGTTATGTACAGGGTTGGACTTCTTTCTACAGAGTTGCAATACCTTTCTACAGAGTTGGAATGCTTTCTACAGGGTTGGAATACCTTTGTACAGAGTTGGAATGCTTTCTACAGGGTTGGAATGCTTTCGACAGAGTTGGAATACCTTTGTACAGGGTTGGAGCAGCTTTGTACAAGGTGGGAATACTTTCTACAGGGTTGGAATGCTTTCTAGAGGGTTGGAATGCTTTCTAGAGGGTTGGAATGCTTTCTACAGAGTGGGAATACCTTTGTACAGGGTTGGAACAGCTTTGTACAAGGTGGGAATACTTTCTACAGGGTTGGAATGCTACTACAGGGTTGGAATGCTACTACAGGGTTGGAATGTTTTCTACAGAGTTGGAATACCTTTGTACAGGGTTGGAATGCTTTCTACAGGGTTGGAATACCTTTGTACAGAGTTGGAATGCTTTCTACAGGGTTGGAATGCTTTCTACAGGGTTTTAATGCTTTCTACAGGGTTGGAATGCTTTCTACAGGGTTGGAATGCTTTCGACAGAGTTGGAATACCTTTTTACAGAGTCAGAATGTTATGTACAAGGTTGGAATTCTTTCTACAGAGTTGGAATACCTTTGTACAGAGTTGGAATACCTTTGTACATGGTTGGAACAGCTTTGTACAGCGTTGGAATACTTTCTACAGGGTTGGAATGCTTTCTAGAGGGTTGGAATGCTTTCGACAGTGTGGGAATGCTTTCGAAAGAGTTGGAATACCATTGTACAGAGTTGGAATGCTTTCAACAGGGTTGGAATACCTTTGTACAGAGTCAGAATGTTATGTACAGGGTTGGAATTCTTTCTACAGAGTTGGAATACCTTTCTACAGAGTTGGAATGCTTTCTACAGGGTTGGAATACCTTTGTACGGAGTTGGAATGCTTTCTACAGGGTTGGAATGCTTTCGACAGAGTTGGAATACCTTTGTACAGAGTCAGAATGTTATGTACAGGGTTGGAATTCTTTCTACAGATTTGGAATACCTTTGTACAGAGTTGGAATGCTTTCTACAGGTTTGGAATACATTTGTACAGAGTTGGAATGCTTTCTACAGGGTTGGAATGCTTTCTACAGGGTTTCAATGCTTTCTACAGGGTTTTAATGCTTTCTACAGGGTTGGAATGCTTTCTACAGGGTTGGAATGCTTTCGACAGAGTTGGAATACCTTTGTACAGAGTCAGAATGTTATGTACAAGGTTGGAATTCTTTCTACAGAGTTGGAATACCTTTGTACAGAGTTGGAATACCTTTGTACAGGGTTGGAACAGTTTTGTACAGCGTTGGAATACTTTCTACAGGGTTGGAATGCTTTCTAGAGGGTTGGAATGCTTTCGACAGGGTTGGAATGCTTTCGACAGGGTGGGAATGCTTTCGAAAGAGTTGGAATACCATTGTACAGAGTTGGAATGCTTTCTACAGGGTTGGAATGCTTTCGACAGAGTTGGAATACCTTTGTACAGGGTTGGAACAGCTTTGTACAGGGTGGGAATACTTTCTACAGGGTTGGAATGCTTTCTAGAGGGTTGGAATGCTTTCTAGAGGGTTGGAATGCTTTCTAGAGTGTTGGAATGCTTTCGACAGGGTTGGAGTTCTTTCTACAGATTTGGAATACCTTTGTACAGAGTTGGAATGCTTTCTACAGGTTTGGAATACCTTTGTACAGAGTTGGAATGCTTTCTACAGGGTTGGAATGCTTTCGACAGAGTTGGAATACCTTTGTACAGAGTTGGAATGCTTTCTACAGGGTTGGAATGCTTTCTACAGGGTTGGAATGCTTTCGACAGTGTTGGAATACCTTTGTACAGGGTTGTAACAGCTTTGTACAGGGTGGGAATACTTTCTACAGGGTTGGAATGCTTTCTAGAGGGTTGGAATGCTTTCTAGAGGGTTGGAATGCTTTCTAGAGTGTTGGAATGCTTTCGACAGGGTTGGAATGCTTTCGACAGGGTGGGAATGCTTTCGACAGAGTTGGAATACCTTTCTACAGAGTTGGAATGCTTTCTACAGGGTTGGAATGCTTTAGACAGAGTTGGAATACCTTTGTACAGGGTTGGAACAGCTTTGTACAGGGTGGGAATACTTTCTACAGGGTTGGAATGCTTTCTAGAGGGTTGGAATGCTTTCTAGAGGGTTGGAATGCTTTCTAGAGTGTTGGAATGCTTTCGACAGGGTTGGAATTCTTTCTACAGATTTGGAATACCTTTGTACAGAGTTGGAATGCTTTCTACAGGTTTGGAATACCTTTGTACAGAGTTGGAATGCTTTCTACAGGGTTGGAATGCTTTCGACAGAGTTGGAATACCTTTGTACAGAGTTGGAATGCTTTCTACAGGGTTGGAATGCTTTCTACAGGGTTGGAATGCTTTCGACAGTGTTGGAATACCTTTGTACAGGGTTGTAACAGCTTTGTACAGGGTGGGAATACTTTCTACAGGGTTGGAATGCTTTCTAGAGGGTTGGAATGCTTTCTAGAGGGTTGGAATGCTTTCTAGAGTGTTGGAATGCTTTCGACAGGGTTGGAATGCTTTCGACAGGGTGGGAATGCTTTCGACAGAGTTGGAATACCTTTCTACAGAGTTGGAATGCTTTCTACAGGGTTGGAATGCTTTCGACAGAGTTGGAATACCTTTGTACAGAGTCAGAATGTTATGTACAGGGTTGGAATTGTTTCTACAGAGTTGGAATACCTTTGTACAGAGTTGGAATACCTTTGTACAGGGTTGGAACAGCTTTGTACAGCGTTGGAATACTTTCTACAGGGTTGGAATGCTTTCTAGAGGGTTGGAATGCTTTCGACAGGGTTGGAATGCTTTCGACAGTGTTGGAATGCTTTCGACAGAGTTGGAATACCTTTGTACAGAGTTGGAATGCTTTCTACAGAGTTGGAATACCTTTGTACAGAGTTGGAATGCTTTCTACAGGTTTGGAATACCTTTGTACAGAGTTGGAATGCTTTCTACAGGGTTGGAATGCTTTCTACAGGGTTGGAATGCTTTCTACAGGGTTGGAATGCTTCTACAGGGTTGGAATACCTTTGTACAGGGTTGGAATGCTTTCGACAGAGTTGGAATACCTTTGTACAGGGTTGGAACAGCTTTGTACAGGGTGGGAATACTTTCTACAGGGTTGGAATGCTTTCTACAGGGTTGGAATGCTTTCTACAGTGTTGGAATGCTTTCTACAGGGTTGGAACGCTTTCGACAGAGTTGGAATACCTTTGTATAGAGTTGGAATGCTTTCTACAGGGTTGGAATACCTTTGTACAGAGTTGGAATGCTTTCTACAGCTTTGGAATACTTTCTACAGGGTTGGAATGCTTTCTAGAGTGTTGGAATGCTTTCGACAGGGTTGGAATGCTTTCGACAGGGTGGGAATGCTTTCGACAGAGTTGGAATACCTTTCTACAGAGTTGGAATGCTTTCTACAGGGTTGGAATACCTTTGTACAGAGTTGGAATGCTTTCTACAGGGTTGGAATGCTTTCGACAGAGTTGGAATACCTTTGTACAGAGTCAGAATGTTATGTACAGGGTTGGAATTCTTTCTACAGAGTTGGAATACCTTTGTACAAAGTTGGAATACCTTTGTACAGGGTTGGAACTGCTTTTTACAGCGTTGGAATGCCTTCGACAGAGTTGGAATACCTTTGTACAGAGTCAGAATGTTATGTACAGGGTTGGAATTCTTTCTACAGATTTGGAATACCTTTGTACAGAGTTGGAATGCTTTCTACAGGTTTGGAATACCTTTGCACAGAGTTGGAATTCTTTCTACAGGGTTGGAATGCTTTCTACAGGGTTGGAATGCTTTCTAGAGGGTTGGAATGCTTTCGACAGGGTTGGAATGTTTTCGACAGGGTGGGAATGCTATCGACAGGGTGGGAATGCTTTCGACAGGGTGGGAATGCTTTCGACAGAGTTGGAATACCTTTCTACAGAGTTGGAATACCTTTGTACAGAGTCAGAATGTTATGTACAGGGTTGGAATTCTTTCTACAGAGTTGGAATACCTTTCTGCAGAGTTGGAATGCTTTCTACAGGGTTGGAATACCTTTGTACAGAGTTGGAATGCTTTCTACAGGGTTGGAATGCTTTCTACATTTTTGGAATGCTTTCGACAGAGTTGGAATGCTTTCTACAGGGTTGGAATGTTTTCTAGAGGGTTGGAATGCTTTCTAGAGGGTTGGAATGCTTTCTACAGAGTTGGAATACCTTTGTACAGAGTTGGAATGCTTTCTACAGGTTTGGAATACCTTTGTACAGAGTTGGAATGCTTTCTACAGGGTTGGAATGCTTCCGACAGGGATGGAATGCTTTCTACAGTGTTGGAATGCTTTGGACAGAGTTGGAATGCTTTCGACAGTGTTGGAAAACATTTGTACAGAGTTGGAATGCTTTCTACACGGTTGGAATACTTTCTACAGAGTTGGAATACCTTTGTACAGAGTTGGAATGCTTTCTACAGGGTTGGAATACCTTTGTACAGAGTCAGAATGTTATGTACAGGGTTGGAATTCTTTCTACAGAGTTGGAATACCTTTGTGCAGAGTTGGAATGCTTTCTACAGGGTTGGAATACATTTGTACAGAGTTGGAATGCCTTCTACAGGGTTGGAATGCCTTCTACAGGGTTGGAATGCTTTCGACAGAGTTGGAATACCTTTGTGCAGAGTTGGAATGCTTTCTACAGGGTTGGAATACATTTGTACAGAGTTGGAATGCCTTCTACAGGGTTGGAATGCCTTCTACAGGGTTGGAATGCTTTCTACAGAGTTGGAATACCTTTGTACAGAGTTGGAATGCTTTCTACAGGGTTGGAATTCTTTCTACAGAGTTGGAATACCTTTGTACAGAGTTGGAATGCTTTCTACAGGGTTGGAATGCTTTCTACATTTTTGGAATGCTTTCGACAGAGTTGGAATGCTTTCTACAGGGTTGGAATGCTTTCTACATTTTTGGAATGCTTTCGACAGAGTTGGAATACCCTTGTACGAAGTTGGAATGCTTTCTACAGGGTTGGAATACATTTGTGCAGAGTTGGAATGCCTTCTACAGGGTTGGAATGCCTTCTACAGGGTTGGAATGCTTTCGACAGAGTTGGAATACATTTCTACAGAGTTGGAATGCTTTCTACAGGGTTGGAATACCTTTATGCAGAGTCAGAATGTTATGTACAGTGTTGGAATTCTTTCTACAGAGTTGGAATACCTTTGTACAGAGTTGGAATGCTTTCTACAGGGTTGGAATACCTTTGTACAGAGTTGGAATGCTTTCTACAGGGTTGGAATGCTTCCGACAGGGATGGAATGCTTTCTACAGGGTTGGAATGCTTTCTACAGGGTTGGAATGCTTTCGACAGTGTTGGAATACCTTTGTACAGGGTTGTAACAGCTTTGTACAGGGTGGGAATACTTTCTACAGGGTTGGAATGCTTTCTAGAGGGTTGGAATGCTTTCTAGAGGGTTGGAATGCTTTCTAGAGTGTTGGAATGCTTTCGACAGGGTTGGAATGCTTTCGACAGGGTGGGAATGCTTTTGACAGAGTTGGAATACCTTTGTACAGGGTTGTAACAGCTTTGTACAGGGTGGGAATACTTTCTACAGGGTTGGAATGCTTTCTAGAGGGTTGGAATGCTTTCTAGAGGGTTGGAATGCTTTCTAGAGTGTTGGAATGCTTTCGACAGGGTTGGAATGCTTTCGACAGGGTGGGAATGCTTTCGACAGAGTTGGAATACCTTTCTACAGAGTTGGAATGCTTTCTACAGGGTTGGAATGCTTTCGACAGAGTTGGAATACCTTTGTACAGAGTCAGAATGTTATGTACAGGGTTGGAATTGTTTCTACAGAGTTGGAATACCTTTGTACAGAGTTGGAATACCTTTGTACAGGGTTGGAACAGCTTTGTACAGCGTTGGAATACTTTCTACAGGGTTGGAATGCTTTCTAGAGGGTTGGAATGCTTTCGACAGGGTTGGAATGCTTTCGACAGTGTTGGAATGCTTTCGACAGAGTTGGAATACCTTTGTACAGAGTTGGAATGCTTTCTACAGAGTTGGAATACCTTTGTACAGAGTTGGAATGCTTTCTACAGGTTTGGAATACCTTTGTACAGAGTTGGAATGCTTTCTACAGGGTTGGAATGCTTTCTACAGGGTTGGAATGCTTTCGACAGAGTTGGAATACCTTTGTACAGGGTTGGAACAGCTTTGTACAGGGTGGGAATACTTTCTACAGCTTTGGAATACTTTCTACAGGGTTGGAATGCTTTCTAGAGTGTTGGAATGCTTTCGACAGGGTTGGAATGCTTTCGACAGGGTGGGAATGCTTTCGACAGAGTTGGAATACCTTTCTACAGAGTTGGAATGCTTTCTACAGGGTTGGAATACCTTTGTACAGAGTTGGAATGCTTTCTACAGGGTTGGAATGCTTTCGACAGAGTTGGAATACCTTTGTACAGAGTCAGAATGTTATGTACAGGGTTGGAATTCTTTCTACAGAGTTGGAATACCTTTGTACAAAGTTGGAATACCTTTGTACAGGGTTGGAACTGCTTTTTACAGCGTTGGAATGCCTTCGACAGAGTTGGAATACCTTTGTACAGAGTCAGAATGTTATGTACAGGGTTGGAATTCTTTCTACAGATTTGGAATACCTTTGTACAGAGTTGGAATGCTTTCTACAGGTTTGGAATACCTTTGCACAGAGTTGGAATGCTTTCTACAGGGTTGGAATGCTTTCTAGAGGGTTGGAATGCTTTCGACAGGGTTGGAATGTTTTCGACAGGGTGGGAATGCTTTCGACAGGGTGGGAATGCTTTCGACAGAGTTGGAATACCTTTCTACAGAGTTGGAATACCTCTGTACAGAGACAGAATGTTATGTACAGGGTTGGAATTCTTTCTACAGATTTGGAATACCTTTGTACAGAGTTGGAATGCTTTCTACAGGTTTGGAATACCTTTGCACAGAGTTGGAATGCTTTCTACAGGGTTGGAATGCTTTCTAGAGGGTTGGAATGCATTCTACAGGGTTGGAATGCTTCTACAGGGTTGGAATACCTTTGTACAGGGTTGGAATGCTTTCGACAGAGTTGGAATACCTTTGTACAGGGTTGGAACAGCTTTGTACAGGGTGGGAATACTTTCTACAGGGTTGGAATGCTTTCTACAGGGTTGGAATGCTTTCTACAGTGTTGGAATGCTTTCTACAGGGTTGGAACGCTTTCGACAGAGTTGGAATACCTTTGTATAGAGTTGGAATGCTTTCTACAGGGTTGGAATACCTTTGTACAGAGTTGGAATGCTTTCTACAGCTTTGGAATACTTTCTACAGGGTTGGAATGCTTTCTAGAGTGTTGGAATGCTTTCGACAGGGTTGGAATGCTTTCGACAGGGTGGGAATGCTTTCGACAGAGTTGGAATACCTTTCTACAGAGTTGGAATGCTTTCTACAGGGTTGGAATACCTTTGTACAGAGTTGGAATGCTTTCTACAGGGTTGGAATGCTTTCGACAGAGTTGGAATACCTTTGTACAGAGTCAGAATGTTATGTACAGGGTTGGAATTCTTTCTACAGAGTTGGAATACCTTTGTACAAAGTTGGAATACCTTTGTACAGGGTTGGAACTGCTTTTTACAGCGTTGGAATGCCTTCGACAGAGTTGGAATACCTTTGTACAGAGTCAGAATGTTATGTACAGGGTTGGAATTCTTTCTACAGATTTGGAATACCTTTGTACAGAGTTGGAATGCTTTCTACAGGTTTGGAATACCTTTGCACAGAGTTGGAATGCTTTCTACAGGGTTGGAATGCTTTCTAGAGGGTTGGAATGCTTTCGACAGGGTTGGAATGTTTTCGACAGGGTGGGAATGCTTTCGACAGGGTGGGAATGCTTTCGACAGAGTTGGAATACCTTTCTACAGAGTTGGAATACCTTTGTACAGAGTCAGAATGTTATGTACAGGGTTGGAATTCTTTCTACAGAGTTGGAATACCTTTCTGCAGAGTTGGAATGCTTTCTACAGGGTTGGAATACCTTTGTACAGAGTTGGAATGCTTTCTACAGGGTTGGAATGCTTTCTACATTTTTGGAATGCTTTCGACAGAGTTGGAATGCTTTCTACAGGGTTGGAATGTTTTCTAGAGGGTTGGAATGCTTTCTAGAGGGTTGGAATGCTTTCTACAGAGTTGGAATACCTTTGTACAGAGTTGGAATGCTTTCTACAGGTTTGGAATACCTTTGTACAGAGTTGGAATGCTTTCTACCGGGTTGGAATGCTTCCGACAGGGATGGAATGCTTTCTACAGTGTTGGAATGCTTTGGACAGAGTTGGAATGCTTTCGACAGTGTTGGAAAACATTTGTACAGAGTTGGAATGCTTTCTACACGGTTGGAATACTTTCTACAGAGTTGGAATACCTTTGTACAGAGTTGGAATGCTTTCTACAGGGTTGGAATACCTTTGTACAGAGTCAGAATGTTATGTACAGGGTTGGAATTCTTTCTACAGAGTTGGAATACCTTTGTGCAGAGTTGGAATGCTTTCTACAGGGTTGGAATACATTTGTACAGAGTTGGAATGCCTTCTACAGGGTTGGAATGCCTTCTACAGGGTTGGAATGCTTTCGACAGAGTTGGAATACCTTTGTGCAGAGTTGGAATGCTTTCTACAGGGTTGGAATACATTTGTACAGAGTTGGAATGCCTTCTACAGGGTTGGAATGCCTTCTACAGGGTTGGAATGCTTTCTACAGAGTTGGAATACCTTTGTACAGAGTTGGAATGCTTTCTACAGGGTTGGAATTCTTTCTACAGAGTTGGAATACCTTTGTACAGAGTTGGAATGCTTTCTACAGGGTTGGAATGCTTTCTACATTTTTGGAATGCTTTCGACAGAGTTGGAATGCTTTCTACAGGGTTGGAATGCTTTCTACATTTTTGGAATGCTTTCGACAGAGTTGGAATACCCTTGTACGGAGTTGGAATGCTTTCTACAGGGTTGGAATACATTTGTGCAGAGTTGGAATGCCTTCTACAGGGTTGGAATGCCTTCTACAGGGTTGGAATGCTTTCGACAGAGTTGGAATACCTTTGTACAGGGTTGGAACAGCTTTGTACAGGGTGGGAATACTTTCTACAGGGTTGGAATGTTTTCTAGAGGGTTGGAATGCTTTCTAGAGGGTTGGAATGCTTTTTAGAGGGTTGGAATACTTTCGACAGGGATGGAATGCTTTCGACAGAGTTGGAATACATTTCTACAGAGTTGGAATGCTTTCTACAGGGTTGGAATACCTTTATGCAGAGTCAGAATGTTATGTACAGTGTTGGAATTCTTTCTACAGAGTTGGAATACCTTTGTACAGAGTTGGAATGCTTTCTACAGGGTTGGAATACCTTTGTACAGAGTTGGAATGCTTTCTACAGGGTTGGAATGCTTCCGACAGGGATGGAATGCTTTCTACAGTGTTGGAATGCTTTGGACAGAGTTGGAATGCTTTCGACAGTGTTGGAAAACATTTGTGCAGAGTTGGAATGCTTTCTACACGGTTGGAATACTTTCACCAGAGTTGGAATGCTTTCTACAGGGTTGGAATGCTTTCGACAGAGTTGGAATACCTTTGTACAGGGTTGGAACAGCTTTGTACATGGTGGGAATACTTTCTACAGGGTTGGAATGCTTTCTAGAGGGTTGGAATGCTTTCTAGAGGGTTGGAATGCTTTCTACAGGGTTGGAATGCTTTCTACAGAGTTGGAATACCTTTGTACAGGGTTGGAACAGCTTTGTACAGGGTTGGAATACTTTCTACCTGGTTGGAATGCTTTCTAGAGGGTTGGAATACTTTCGACAGGGTTGGAATGCTTTCGACAGAGTTGGAATACATTTCTACAGAGTTGGAATGCTTTCTACAGGGTTGGAATACCTTTATGCAGAGTCAGAATGTTATGTACAGTGTTGGAATTCTTTCTACAGTGTTTTAATGCTTTCTACAGGGTTGGAATGCTTTCTACAGGGTTGGAATACCTTTGTACAGGGTTGGAATGCTTTCTACAGGGTTGGAATACCTTTGTACAGAGTCGGAATGTTATGTACAGGGTTGGAATTCTTTCCACAGAGTTGGAATACCTTTGTACAGAGTTGGAATGCTTTCTACAGGTTTGGAATACCTTTATGCAGAGTCAGAATGTTATGTACAGTGTTGGAATTCTTTCTACAGAGTTGGAATACCTTTGTACAGAGTTGGAATGCCTTCTACAGGGTTGGAATACCTTTGTATAGAGGTGGAATGCTTTCTACAGGGTTGAAATACCTTTGTACAGAGTTGGAATGCTTTCTACAGGGTTGGAATGCTTCCGACAAGGATGGAATGCTTTCTACAGTGTTGGAATGCTTTGGACAGAGTTGGAATGCTTTCGACAGTGTTGGAAAACATTTGTGCAGAGTTGGAATGCTTTCTACACGGTTGGAATACTTTCAACAGAGTTGGAATACCTTTGTACAGAGTTGGAATGCTTTCTACAGGGTTGGAATGCTTCCGACAGGGATGGAATACTTTCTACAGTGTTGGAATGCTTTGGACAGAGTTGGAATGTTTTCGACAGTGTTGGAAAACATTTGTACAGAGTTGGAATACTTTCTACACGGTTGGAATACTTTCTGCAGAGTTGGAATACCTTTGTACAGAGTTGGAATGCTTTCTACTGGGTTGGAATACCTTTGTACAGAGTCAGAATGTTATGTACAGGGTTGGAATTCTTTCTACAGAGTTGGAATACCTTTGTACAGGGTTGGAACAGCTTTGTACAGGGTGGGAATACTTTCTACAGGGTTGGAATGTTTTCTAGAGGGTTGGAATGCTTTCTAGAGGGTTGGAATGCTTTTTAGAGGGTTGGAATACTTTCGACAGGGATGGAATGCTTTCGACAGAGTTGGAATACATTTCTACAGAGTTGGAATGCTTTCTACAGGGTTGGAATACCTTTATGCAGAGTCAGAATGTTATGTACAGTGTTGGAATTCTTTCTACAGAGTTGGAATACCTTTGTACAGAGTTGGAATGCTTTCTACAGGGTTGGAATACCTTTGTACAGAGTTGGAATGCTTTCTACAGGGTTGGAATGCTTCCGACAGGGATGGAATGCTTTCTACAGTGTTGGAATGCTTTGGACAGAGTTGGAATGCTTTCGACAGTGTTGGAAAACATTTGTGCAGAGTTGGAATGCTTTCTACACGGTTGGAATACTTTCACCAGAGTTGGAATGCTTTCTACAGGGTTGGAATGCTTTCGACAGAGTTGGAATACCTTTGTACAGGGTTGGAACAGCTTTGTACATGGTGGGAATACTTTCTACAGGGTTGGAATGCTTTCTAGAGGGTTGGAATGCTTTCTAGAGGGTTGGAATGCTTTCTACAGGGTTGGAATGCTTTCTACAGAGTTGGAATACCTTTGTACAGGGTTGGAACAGCTTTGTACAGGGTTGGAATACTTTCTACCTGGTTGGAATGCTTTCTAGAGGGTTGGAATACTTTCGACAGGGTTGGAATGCTTTCGACAGAGTTGGAATACATTTCTACAGAGTTGGAATGCTTTCTACAGGGTTGGAATACCTTTATGCAGAGTCAGAATGTTATGTACAGTGTTGGAATTCTTTCTACAGTGTTTTAATGCTTTCTACAGGGTTGGAATGCTTTCTACAGGGTTGGAATACCTTTGTACAGGGTTGGAATGCTTTCTACAGGGTTGGAATACCTTTGTACAGAGTCGGAATGTTATGTACAGGGTTGGAATTCTTTCCACAGAGTTGGAATACCTTTGTACAGAGTTGGAATGCTTTCTACAGGTTTGGAATACCTTTATGCAGAGTCAGAATGTTATGTACAGTGTTGGAATTCTTTCTACAGAGTTGGAATACCTTTGTACAGAGTTGGAATGCCTTCTACAGGGTTGGAATACCTTTGTATAGAGGTGGAATGCTTTCTACAGGGTTGAAATACCTTTGTACAGAGTTGGAATGCTTTCTACAGGGTTGGAATGCTTCCGACAAGGATGGAATGCTTTCTACAGTGTTGGAATGCTTTGGACAGAGTTGGAATGCTTTCGACAGTGTTGGAAAACATTTGTGCAGAGTTGGAATGCTTTCTACACGGTTGGAATACTTTCAACAGAGTTGGAATACCTTTGTACAGAGTTGGAATGCTTTCTACAGGGTTGGAATGCTTCCGACAGGGATGGAATACTTTCTACAGTGTTGGAATGCTTTGGACAGAGTTGGAATGTTTTCGACAGTGTTGGAAAACATTTGTACAGAGTTGGAATACTTTCTACACGGTTGGAATACTTTCTGCAGAGTTGGAATACCTTTGTACAGAGTTGGAATGCTTTCTACTGGGTTGGAATACCTTTGTACAGAGTCAGAATGTTATGTACAGGGTTGGAATTCTTTCTACAGAGTTGGAATACCTTTGTACAGGGTTGGAACAGCTTTGTACAGCTTTGGAATACTTTCTACAGGGTTGGAATGCCTTCTAGAGGGTTGGAATGCTTTCGACAGGGTTGGAACGCTTTCGACGGGGTTGGAATGCTTTCGACAGGGTGGGAATACCTTTGTACAGAGTTGGAATGCTTTCTACAGGGTTGGAATACCTTTGTACAGAGTTGGAATGCTTTCTACAGGGTTGGAATGCTTTCGACAGAGTTGGAATACCTTTGTACAGAGTCAGAATGTTATGTACAGGGTTGGAATTCTTTCTACAGAGTTGGAATACCTTTGTACAAAGTTGGAATACCTTTGTACAGGGTTGGAACTGCTTTTTACAGCGTTGGAATGCCTTCGACAGAGTTGGAATACCTTTGTACAGAGTCAGAATGTTATGTACAGGGTTGGAATTCTTTCTACAGATTTGGAATACCTTTGTACAGAGTTGGAATGCTTTCTACAGGTTTGGAATACCTTTGCACAGAGTTGGAATGCTTTCTACAGGGTTGGAATGCTTTCTAGAGGGTTGGAATGCTTTCGACAGGGTTGGACTGTTTTCGACAGGGTGGGAATGCTTTCGACAGGGTGGGAATGCTTTCGACAGAGTTGGAATACCTTTCTACAGAGTTGGAATACCTTTGTACAGAGTCAGAATGTTATGTACAGGGTTGGAATTCTTTCTACAGAGTTGGAATACCTTTCTGCAGAGTTGGAATGCTTTCTACAGGGTTGGAATACCTTTGTACAGAGTTGGAATGCTTTCTACAGGGTTGGAATGCTTTCTACATTTTTGGAATGCTTTCGACAGAGTTGGAATGCTTTCTACAGGGTTGGAATGTTTTCTAGAGGGTTGGAATGCTTTCTAGAGGGTTGGAATGCTTTCTACAGAGTTGGAATACCTTTGTACAGAGTTGGAATGCTTTCTACAGGTTTGGAATACCTTTGTACAGAGTTGGAATGCTTTCTACAGGGTTGGAATGCTTCCGACAGGGATGGAATGCTTTCTACAGTGTTGGAATGCTTTGGACAGAGTTGGAATGCTTTCGACAGTGTTGGAAAACATTTGTACAGAGTTGGAATGCTTTCTACACGGTTGGAATACTTTCTACAGAGTTGGAATACCTTTGTACAGAGTTGGAATGCTTTCTACAGGGTTGGAATACCTTTGTACAGAGTCAGAATGTTATGTACAGGGTTGGAATTCTTTCTACAGAGTTGGAATACCTTTGTGCAGAGTTGGAATGCTTTCTACAGGGTTGGAATACATTTGTACAGAGTTGGAATGCCTTCTACAGGGTTGGAATGCCTTCTACAGGGTTGGAATGCTTTCGACAGAGTTGGAATACCTTTGTGCAGAGTTGGAATGCTTTCTACAGGGTTGGAATACATTTGTACAGAGTTGGAATGCCTTCTACAGGGTTGGAATGCCTTCTACAGGGTTGGAATGCTTTCTACAGAGTTGGAATACCTTTGTACAGAGTTGGAATGCTTTCTACACGGTTGGAATTCTTTCTACAGAGTTGGAATACCTTTGTACAGAGTTGGAATGCTTTCTACAGGGTTGGAATGCTTTCTACATTTTTGGAATGCTTTCGACAGAGTTGGAATGCTTTCTACAGGGTTGGAATGCTTTCTACATTTTTGGAATGCTTTCGACAGAGTTGGAATACCCTTGTACGGAGTTGGAATGCTTTCTACAGGGTTGGAATACATTTGTACAGAGTTGGAATGCCTTCTACAGGGTTGGAATGCCTTCTACAGGGTTGGAATGCTTTCGACAGAGTTGGAATACCTTTGTACAGGGTTGGAACAGCTTTGTACAGGGTGGGAATACTTTCTACAGGGTTGTAATGTTTTCTAGAGGGTTGGAATGCTTTCTAGAGGGTTGGAATGCTTTTTAGAGGGTTGGAATACTTTCCACAGGGATGGAATGCTTTCGACAGAGTTGGAATACATTTCTACAGAGTTGGAATGCTTTCTACAGGGTTGGAATACCTTTGTACAGGGTTGGAACAGCTTTGTACAGGGTTGGAATGCTTTCGACAGAGTTGGAATACCTTTGTACAGGGTTGGAACAGCTTTGTACATGGTGGGAATACTTTCTACAGGGTTGGAATGCTTTCTAGAGGGTTGGAATGCTTTCTAGAGGGTTGGAATGCTTTCTACAGGGTTGGAATGCTTTCTACAGAGTTGGAATACCTTTGTACAGGGTTGGAACAGCTTTGTACAGGGTTGGAATACTTTCTACCTGGTTGGAATGCTTTCTAGAGGGTTGGAATACTTTCGACAGGGTTGGAATGCTTTCGACAGAGTTGGAATACATTTCTACAGAGTTGGAATGCTTTCTACAGGGTTGGAATACCTTTATGCAGAGTCAGAATGTTATGTACAGTGTTGGAATTCTTTCTACAGAGTTGGAATACCTTTGTACAGAGTTGGAATGCTTTCTACAGGGTTGGAATACCTTTGTGCAGAGTTGGAATGCTTTCTACAGGGTTGGAATGCTTTCTACAGTGTTTTAATGCTTTCTACAGGGTTGGAATGCTTTCTACAGGGTTGGAAAACCTTTGTACAGGGTTGGAATGCTTTCTACAGGGTTGGAATACCTTTGTACAGAGTCGGAATGTTATGTACAGGGTTGGAATTCTTTCTACAGAGTTGGAATACCTTTGTACAGAGCTGGAATGCTTTCTACAGGTTTGGAATACCTTTATGCAGAGTCAGAATGTTATGTACAGTGTTGGAATTCTTTCTACAGAGTTGGAATACCTTTGTACAGAGTTGGAATGCCTTCTACAGGGTTGGAATACCTTTGTATAGAGGTGGAATGCTTTCTACAGGGTTGAAATACCTTTGTACAGAGTTGGAATGCTTTCTACAGGGTTGGAATGCTTCCGACAGGGATGGAATGCTTTCTACAGTGTTGGATTGCTTTGGACAGAGTTGGAATGCTTTCGACAGTGTTGGAAAACATTTGTGCAGAGTTGGAATGCTTTCTACACGGTTGGAATACTTTCAACAGAGTTGGAATACCTTTGTACAGAGTTGGAATGCTTTCTACAGGGTTGGAATGCTTCCGACAGGGATGGAATACTTTCTACAGTGTTGGAATGCTTTGGACAGAGTTGGAATGTTTTCGACAGTGTTGGAAAACATTTGTACAGAGTTGGAATACTTTCTACACGGTTGGAATACTTTCTGCAGAGTTGGAATACCTTTGTACAGAGTTGGAATGCTTTCTACTGGGTTGGAATACCTTTGTACAGAGTCAGAATGTTATGTACAGGGTTGGAATTCTTTCTACAGAGTTGGAATACCTTTGTACAGGGTTGGAACAGCTTTGTACAGCTTTGGAATACTTTCTACAGGGTTGGAATGCCTTCTAGAGGGTTGGAATGCTTTCGACAGGGTTGGAACGCTTTCGACGGGGTTGGAATGCTTTCGACAGGGTGGGAATACCTTTGTACAGAGTTGGAATGCTTTCTACAGGGTTGGAATACCTTTGTACAGAGTTGGAATGCTTTCTACAAGGTTGGAATGCTTTCGACAGAGTTGGAATACCTTTGTACAGAGTCAGAATGTTATGTACAGGGTTGGAATTCTTTCTACAGAGTTGGCATACCTTTGTACAGCGTTGGAATGCTTTCTACAGGTTTGGAATACCTTTGTACAGAGTTGGAATGCTTTCTACAGGGTTGGAATGCATTCGACAGAGTTGGAATACCTTTGTACAGAGTCAGAATGTTATGTACAGGGTTGGAATTCTTTCTACAGAGTTGGAATACCTTTGTACAGAGTTGGAATGCTTTCTACATGTTTGGAATACCTTTGTACAGAGTTGGAATGCTTTCTACAGGGTTGGAATGCTTCCGACAGGGATGGAATGCTTTCTACAGTGTTGGAATGCTTTGGACAGAGTTGGAATGCTTTCGACAGTGTTGGAAAACATTTGTAAGAGTTGGAATGCTTTCTACACGGTTGGAATACTTTCTACAGAATTGGAATACCTTTGTACAGAGTTGGAATACCTTTGTACAGGGTTGGAACAGCTTTGTACAGAGTTGGAATGCTTTCTACAGGGTTGGCATGCTTTCGACAGAGTCAGAATGTTATGTACAGGGTTGGAATTCTTTCTACAGAGTTGGAATACCTTTGTGCAGAGTTGGAATGCTTTCTACAGGGTTGGAATACCTTTGTACAGAGTCAGAATGTTATGTACAGTGTTGGAATTCTTTCTACAGTGTTGGAATATCTTTGTACAGAGTTGGAATGCTTTCTACAGGGTTGGAATACCTTTGTACAGAGTTGTTATGCTTTCTACAGGGTTATAATGCATTCTAATGGTTTCGAATGCTATCGACAGGGTTGGAATGCTTTCGACAGAGTTGGAATACCTTTGTACAGAGTCAGAATGTTATGTACAGGGTTGGAATTCATTCTACAGAGTTGGAATGCCTTTGTACAGAGTTGGAATGCTTTCTACAGGTTTGGAATACATTTGTACAGAGTTGGAATGCTTCCGACAGTGATGGAATGCTTTCTACAGTGTTGGAATGCTTTGGACAGAGTTGGAATTCTTTCTACAGGGTTGGAATTCTTTCTACAGAGTTGGAATACCTTTGTACAGGGTTGGAACAGCTTTGTACAGGGTGGGAATACTTTCTACAGGGTTGGAATGTTTTCTAGAGGGTTGGAATGCTTTCTAGAGGGTTGGAATGCTTTCTAGAGGGTTGGAATGCTTTCTACAGGGTTGGAATGCTTTCTACAGGGTTGGAATGCCTTCTACAGGGTTGGAATGCTTTCGACAGAGTTGGAATACCTTTGTACAGGGTTGGAACAGCTTTGTACATTGTAGGAATACTTTCTACAGGGTTGGAATGTTTTCTAGAGGGTTGGAATGCTTTGTAGAGGGTTGGAATGCTTTCTAGAGGGTTGGAATACTTTCGACAGGGATGGAATGCTTTCGACAGAGTTGGAATACATTTCTACAGAGTTGGAATGCTTTCTACAGGGTTGGAATACCTTTATGCAGAGTCAGAATGTTGTGTACAGTGTTGGAATTCTTTCTACAGAGTTGGAATACCTTTGTACAGAGTTGGAATGCTTTCTACAGGGTTGGAATACCTTTGTACAGAGTTGGAATACCTTTGTACAGAGTTGGAATGCTTTCTACAGGTTTGGAATACCTTTGTACAGAGTTGGAATGCTTTCTACAGGGTTGGAATGCTTTCGACAGAGTTGGAATACCTTTGTACAGAGTCAGAATGTTATGTACAGGGTTGGAATTCTTTCTACAGAGTTGGCATACCTTTGTACAGCGTTGGAATGCTTTCTACAGGTTTGGAATACCTTTGTACAGAGTTGGAATGCTTTCTACAGGGTTGGAATGCATTCGACAGAGTTGGAATACCTTTGTACAGAGTCAGAATGTTATGTACAGGGTTGGAATTCTTTCTACAGAGTTGGAATACCTTTGTACAGAGTTGGAATGCTTTCTACATGTTTGGAATACCTTTGTACAGAGTTGGAATGCTTTCTACAGGGTTGGAATGCTTCCGACAGGGATGGAATGCTTTCTACAGTGTTGGAATGCTTTGGACAGAGTTGGAATGCTTTCGACAGTGTTGGAAAACATTTGTAAGAGTTGGAATGCTTTCTACACGGTTGGAATACTTTCTACAGAATTGGAATACCTTTGTACAGAGTTGGAATACCTTTGTACAGGGTTGGAACAGCTTTGTACAGAGTTGGAATGCTTTCTACAGGGTTGGCATGCTTTCGACAGAGTCAGAATGTTATGTACAGGGTTGGAATTCTTTCTACAGAGTTGGAATACCTTTGTGCAGAGTTGGAATGCTTTCTACAGGGTTGGAATACCTTTGTACAGAGTCAGAATGTTATGTACAGTGTTGGAATTCTTTCTACAGTGTTGGAATATCTTTGTACAGAGTTGGAATGCTTTCTACAGGGTTGGAATACCTTTGTACAGAGTTGTTATGCTTTCTACAGGGTTATAATGCATTCTAATGGTTTCGAATGCTATCGACAGGGTTGGAATGCTTTCGACAGAGTTGGAATACCTTTGTACAGAGTCAGAATGTTATGTACAGGGTTGGAATTCATTCTACAGAGTTGGAATGCCTTTGTACAGAGTTGGAATGCTTTCTACAGGTTTGGAATACATTTGTACAGAGTTGGAATGCTTCCGACAGTGATGGAATGCTTTCTACAGTGTTGGAATGCTTTGGACAGAGTTGGAATTCTTTCTACAGGGTTGGAATTCTTTCTACAGAGTTGGAATACCTTTGTACAGGGTTGGAACAGCTTTGTACAGGGTGGGAATACTTTCTACAGGGTTGGAATGTTTTCTAGAGGGTTGGAATGCTTTCTAGAGGGTTGGAATGCTTTCTAGAGGGTTGGAATGCTTTCTACAGGGTTGGAATGCTTTCTACAGGGTTGGAATGCCTTCTACAGGGTTGGAATGCTTTCGACAGAGTTGGAATACCTTTGTACAGGGTTGGAACAGCTTTGTACATTGTAGGAATACTTTCTACAGGGTTGGAATGTTTTCTAGAGGGTTGGAATGCTTTGTAGAGGGTTGGAATGCTTTCTAGAGGGTTGGAATACTTTCGACAGGGATGGAATGCTTTCGACAGAGTTGGAATACATTTCTACAGAGTTGGAATGCTTTCTACAGGGTTGGAATACCTTTATGCAGAGTCAGAATGTTGTGTACAGTGTTGGAATTCTTTCTACAGAGTTGGAATACCTTTGTACAGAGTTGGAATGCTTTCTACAGGGTTGGAATACCTTTGTACAGAGTTGGAATACCTTTGTACAGAGTTGGAATGCTTTCTACACGGTTGGAATACCTTTGTACAGAGTTGGAATGCTTTCTACAGGGTTGGAATGCTTTCTACAGGATTGGAATGCTTTCGACAGTGTTGGAATACCTTTGTACAGGGATGGAACAGCTTTGTACAGGGTGGGAATACTCTCTACAGGTTGGAATGCTTTCAAGAGGGCTGGAATGCTTTCTAGAGGGTTGGAATGCTCTCTACAGGGTTGGAATGCTTTCTACAGAGTTGGAATACCTTTGTACAGGGTTGGAACAGATTTGTACAGGGTTGGAATACTTTCTACAGGGTTGGAATGCTTTCTAGAGGGTTGGAATGCTTCCGACAGGGATGGAATGCTTTCGACAGAGTTGGAATACCTTTGTACAGAGTTGGAATGCTTTCTACAGGGTTGGAATACCTTTGTACAGAGTTGGAATACCTTTGTACAGGGTTGGAACAGCTTTGTACAGGGTGGGAATACTTTCTACAGGGTTGGAATGCTTTCTAGAGGGTTGGAATGCTTTCTAGAGGGTTGGAATGCTTTCTACAGGGTTGGAATGCTTTCTACAGAGTTGGAATACCTTTGTACAGGGTTGGAACAGCTTTGTACAGGGTTGGAATACTTTCTACAGGGTTCGAATGCTTTCTAGAGGGTTGGAATACCTTTATGCAGAGTCAGAATGTTATGTACAGGGTTGGAATTCTTTCTACAGAGTTGGAATACCTTTGTAAGAGTTGGAATGCTTTCCACAGGGTTGGAATGCTTTCGACAGAGTTGGAATTCTTTCTACAGGGTTGGAATGCTTTCTACAGGGTTGGAATGCTTTCGACAGTGTAGGAATACCTTTGTACAGGGATGGAACAGCTTTGTACAGGGTGGGAATACTCTCTACAGGTTGGAATGCTTTCAAGAGGGCTGGAATGCTTTCTAGAGGGTTGGAATGCTCTCTACAGGGTTGGAATGCTTTCTACAGAGTTGGAATACCTTTGTACAGGGTTGGAACAGATTTGTACAGGGTTGGAATACTTTCTACAGGGTTGGAATGCTTTCTAGAGGGTTGGAATGCTTCCGACAGGGATGGAATGCTTTCGACAGAGTTGGAATACCTTTGTACAGAGTTGGAATGCTTTCTACAGGGTTGGAATACCTTTGTACAGAGTCAGAATGTTATGGACAGTGTTGGAATTCTTTCTACAGTGTTGGAATATCTTTGTACAGAGTTGGAATGCTTTCTACAGGGTTGGAATACCTTTGTACAGAGTTGTTATGCTTTCTACAGGGTTATAATGCATTCTAATGGTTTCGAATGCTATCGACAGGGTTGGAATGCTTTCGACAGAGTTGGAATACCTTTGTACAGAGTCAGAATGTTATGTACAGGGTTGGAATTCATTCTACAGAGTTGGAATGCCTTTGTACAGAGTTGGAATGCTTTCTACAGGTTTGGAATACATTTGTACAGAGTTGGAATGCTTTCGACAGTGATGGAATGCTTTCTACAGTGTTGGAATGCTTTGGACAGAGTTGGAATTCTTTCTACAGGGTTGGAATTCTTTCTACAGAGTTGGAATACCTTTGTACAGGGTTGGAACAGCTTTGTACAGGGTGGGAATACTTTCTACAGGGTTGGAATGTTTTCTAGAGGGTTGGAATGCTTTCTAGAGGGTTGGAATGCTTTCTAGAGGGTTGGAATGCTTTCTACAGGGTTGGAATGCTTTCTACAGGGTTGGAATGCCTTCTACAGGGTTGGAATGCTTTCGACAGAGTTGGAATACCTTTGTACAGGGTTGGAACAGCTTTGTACATTGTAGGAATACTTTCTACAGGGTTGGAATGTTTTCTAGAGGGTTGGAATGCTTTGTAGAGGGTTGGAATGCTTTCTAGAGGGTTGGAATACTTTCGACAGGGATGGAATGCTTTCGACAGAGTTGGAATACATTTCTACAGAGTTGGAATGCTTTCTACAGGGTTGGAATACCTTTATGCAGAGTCAGAATGTTGTGTACAGTGTTGGAATTCTTTCTACAGAGTTGGAATACCTTTGTACAGAGTTGGAATGCTTTCTACAGGGTTGGAATACCTTTATGCAGAGTCAGAATGTTGTGTACAGTGTTGGAATTCTTTCTACAGAGTTGGAATACCTTTGTACAGAGTTGGAATGCTTTCTACAGGGTTGGAATACCTTTGTACAGAGTTGGAATACCTTTGTACAGAGTTGGAATGCTTTCTACACGGTTGGAATACCTTTGTACAGAGTTGGAATGCTTTCTACAGGGTTGGAATGCTTTCTACAGGATTGGAATGCTTTCGACAGTGTTGGAATACCTTTGTACAGGGATGGAACAGCTTTGTACAGGGTGGGAATACTCTCTACAGGTTGGAATGCTTTCAAGAGGGCTGGAATGCTTTCTAGAGGGTTGGAATGCTCTCTACAGGGTTGGAATGCTTTCTACAGAGTTGGAATACCTTTGTACAGGGTTGGAACAGATTTGTACAGGGTTGGAATACTTTCTACAGGGTTGGAATGCTTTCTAGAGGGTTGGAATGCTTCCGACAGGGATGGAATGCTTTCGACAGAGTTGGAATACCTTTGTACAGAGTTGGAATGCTTTCTACAGGGTTGGAATACCTTTGTACAGAGTTGGAATACCTTTGTACAGGGTTGGAACAGCTTTGTACAGGGTGGGAATACTTTCTACAGGGTTGGAATGCTTTCTAGAGGGTTGGAATGCTTTCTAGAGGGTTGGAATGCTTTCTACAGGGTTGGAATGCTTTCTACAGAGTTGGAATACCTTTGTACAGGGTTGGAACAGCTTTGTACAGGGTTGGAATACTTTCTACAGGGTTCGAATGCTTTCTAGAGGGTTGGAATACCTTTATGCAGAGTCAGAATGTTATGTACAGGGTTGGAATTCTTTCTACAGAGTTGGAATACCTTTGTAAGAGTTGGAATGCTTTCCACAGGGTTGGAATGCTTTCGACAGAGTTGGAATTCTTTCTACAGGGTTGGAATGCTTTCTACAGGGTTGGAATGCTTTCGACAGTGTAGGAATACCTTTGTACAGGGATGGAACAGCTTTGTACAGGGTGGGAATACTCTCTACAGGTTGGAATGCTTTCAAGAGGGCTGGAATGCTTTCTAGAGGGTTGGAATGCTCTCTACAGGGTTGGAATGCTTTCTACAGAGTTGGAATACCTTTGTACAGGGTTGGAACAGATTTGTACAGGGTTGGAATACTTTCTACAGGGTTGGAATGCTTTCTAGAGGGTTGGAATGCTTCCGACAGGGATGGAATGCTTTCGACAGAGTTGGAATACCTTTGTACAGAGTTGGAATGCTTTCTACAGGGTTGGAATACCTTTGTACAGAGTCAGAATGTTATGGACAGTGTTGGAATTCTTTCTACAGTGTTGGAATATCTTTGTACAGAGTTGGAATGCTTTCTACAGGGTTGGAATACCTTTGTACAGAGTTGTTATGCTTTCTACAGGGTTATAATGCATTCTAATGGTTTCGAATGCTATCGACAGGGTTGGAATGCTTTCGACAGAGTTGGAATACCTTTGTACAGAGTCAGAATGTTATGTACAGGGTTGGAATTCATTCTACAGAGTTGGAATGCCTTTGTACAGAGTTGGAATGCTTTCTACAGGTTTGGAATACATTTGTACAGAGTTGGAATGCTTTCGACAGTGATGGAATGCTTTCTACAGTGTTGGAATGCTTTGGACAGAGTTGGAATTCTTTCTACAGGGTTGGAATTCTTTCTACAGAGTTGGAATACCTTTGTACAGGGTTGGAACAGCTTTGTACAGGGTGGGAATACTTTCTACAGGGTTGGAATGTTTTCTAGAGGGTTGGAATGCTTTCTAGAGGGTTGGAATGCTTTCTAGAGGGTTGGAATGCTTTCTACAGGGTTGGAATGCTTTCTACAGGGTTGGAATGCCTTCTACAGGGTTGGAATGCTTTCGACAGAGTTGGAATACCTTTGTACAGGGTTGGAACAGCTTTGTACATTGTAGGAATACTTTCTACAGGGTTGGAATGTTTTCTAGAGGGTTGGAATGCTTTGTAGAGGGTTGGAATGCTTTCTAGAGGGTTGGAATACTTTCGACAGGGATGGAATGCTTTCGACAGAGTTGGAATACATTTCTACAGAGTTGGAATGCTTTCTACAGGGTTGGAATACCTTTATGCAGAGTCAGAAGGTTGTGTACAGTGTTGGAATTCTTTCTACAGAGTTGGAATACCTTTGTACAGAGTTGGAATGCTTTCTACAGGGTTGGAATACCTTTGTACAGAGTTGGAATACCTTTGTACAGAGTTGGAATTCTTTCTACAGGGTTGGAATTCTTTCTACAGAGTTGGAATACCTTTGTACAGGGTTGGAACAGCTTTGTACAGGGTGGGAATACTTTCTACAGGGTTGGAATGTTTTCTAGAGGGTTGGAATGCTTTCTAGAGGGTTGGAATGCTTTCTAGAGGGTTGGAATGCTTTCTACAGGGTTGGAATGCTTTCTACAGGGTTGGAATGCCTTCTACAGGGTTGGAATGCTTTCGACAGAGTTGGAATACCTTTGTACAGGGTTGGAACAGCTTTGTACATTGTAGGAATACTTTCTACAGGGTTGGAATGTTTTCTAGAGGGTTGGAATGCTTTGTAGAGGGTTGGAATGCTTTCTAGAGGGTTGGAATACTTTCGACAGGGATGGAATGCTTTCGACAGAGTTGGAATACATTTCTACAGAGTTGGAATGCCTTCTACAGGGTTGGAATACCTTTATGCAGAGTCAGAATGTTGTGTACAGTGTTGGAATTCTTTCTACAGAGTTGGAATACCTTTGTACAGAGTTGGAATGCTTTCTACAGGGTTGGAATACCTTTGTACAGAGTTGGAATACCTTTGTACAGAGTTGGAATGCTTTCTACACGGTTGGAATACCTTTGTACAGAGTTGGAATGCTTTCTACAGGGTTGGAATGCTTTCTACAGGATTGGAATGCTTTCGACAGTGTTGGAATACCTTTGTACAGGGATGGAACAGCTTTGTACAGGGTGGGAATACTCTCTACAGGTTGGAATGCTTTCAAGAGGGCTGGAATGCTTTCTAGAGGGTTGGAATGCTCTCTACAGGGTTGGAATGCTTTCTACAGAGTTGGAATACCTTTGTACAGGGTTGGAACAGATTTGTACAGGGTTGGAATACTTTCTACAGGGTTGGAATGCTTTCTAGAGGGTTGGAATGCTTCCGACAGGGATGGAATGCTTTCGACAGAGTTGGAATACCTTTGTACAGAGTTGGAATGCTTTCTACAGGGTTGGAATACCTTTGTACAGAGTCAGAATGTTATGTACAGTGTTGGAATTCTTTCTACAGTGTTGGAATATCTTTGTACAGAGTTGGAATGCTTTCTACAGAGTTGGAATGCTTTCGACAGAGTTGGAATACCTTTGTACAGAGTCAGAATGTTATGTACAGGGTTGGAATTCATTCTACAGAGTTGGAATACCTTTGTACAGAGTTGGAATGCTTTCTACAGGTTTGGAATACATTTGTACAGAGTTGGAATGCTTTCTACAGAGTTGGAATGCTTTCGACAGAGTTGGAATACTTTCTACAGGGTTGGAATGCTTTCTACAGGGTTGGAATACCTTTGTAAAGAGTCAGAATGTTATGTACAGGGTTGGAATTCTTTCTACAGAGTTGGAATACCTTTGTACAGAGTTGGAATGCTTTCTACAGGGTTGGAATACCTTTGTGCAGAGTTGGAATGCTTTCTACAGGGTTGGAATGCTTTCTACAGTGTTTTAATGCTTTCTACAGGGTTGGAATGCTTTCTACAGGGTTGGAATACCTTTGTACAGGGTTGGAATGCTTTCTACAGGGTTGGAATACCTTTGTACAGAGTCGGAATGTTATGTACAGGGTTGGAATTCTTTCTACAGAGTTGGAATACCTTTGTACAGAGTTGGAATGCTTTCTACAGGTTTGGAATACCTTTATGCAGAGTCAGAATGTTATGTACAGGGTTGGAATTCTTTCTACAGAGTTGGAATACCTTTGTACAGAGTTGGAATGCTTTCGACAGAGTTGGAATACCTTTGTACAGAGACAGAATGTTATGTACAGGGTTGGAATTCTTTCTACAGAGTTGGCATACCTTTGTACAGCGTTGGAATGCTTTCTACAGGTTTGGGATACCTTTGTACAGAGTTGGAATGCTTTCTACAGGGTTGGAATGCATTCGACAGAGTTGGAATACCTTTGTACAGAGTTGGAATGCTTTCTACAGGTTTGGAATACATTTGTACAGAGTTGGAATGCTTTCTACAGAGTTGGAATGCTTTCGACAGAGTTGGAATACTTTCTACAGGGTTGGAATGCTTTCTACAGGGTTGGAATACCTTTGTACAGAGCCAGAATGTTATGTACAGTGTTGGAATTCTTTCTACAGTTTTGGAATATCTTTGTACAGAGTTGGAATGCTTTCTACAGGGTTGGAATACCTTTGTACAGAGTTGTTATGCTTTCTACAGGGTTATAATGCTTTCTAATGGTTTCGAATGCTATCGACAGGGTTGGAATGCTTTCGACAGAGTTGGAATACCTTTGTACAGAGTCAGAATGTTATGTACAGGGTTGGAATTCATTCTACAGAGTTGGAATACCTTTGTACAGAGTTGGAATGCTTTCTACAGGTTTGGAATACATTTGTACAGAGTTGGAATGCTTCCGACAGTGATGGAATGCTTTCTACAGTGTTGGAATGCTTTGGACAGAGTTGGAATGCTTTCTACAGGGTTGGAATTCTTTCTACAGAGTTGGAATACCTTTGTACAGGGTTGGAACAGCATTGTACAGGGTGGGAATACTTTCTACAGGGTTGGAATGTTTTCTAGAGGGTTGGAATGCTTTCTAGAGGGTTGGAATGCTTTCTAGAGGGTTGGAATGCTTTCTACAGGGTTGGAATGCTTTCTACAGGGTTGGAATGCCTTCTACAGGGTTGGAATGCTTTCGACAGAGTTGGAATACCTTTGTACAGGGTTGGAACAGCTTTGTACATTGTAGGAATACTTTCTACAGGGTTGGAATGTTTTCTAGAGTGTTGGAATGCTTTGTAGAGGGTTGGAATGCTTTCTAGAGGGTTGGAATACTTTCGACAGGGATGGAATGCTTTCGACAGAGTTGGAATACATTTCTACAGAGTTGGAATGCTTTCTACAGGGTTGGAATACCTTTATGCAGAGTCAGAATGTTGTGTACAGTGTTGGAATTCTTTCTACAGAGTTGGAATACCTTTGTACAGAGTTGGAATGCTTTCTACAGGGTTGGAATACCTTTGTACAGAGTTGGAATACCTTTGTACAGGGTTGGAACAGCTTTGTACAGGGTGGGAATACTTTCGACAGAGTTGGAATACCTTTGTACAGGGTTGGAACAGCTTTGTACAGGGTTGGAATACTTTCTACAGGGTTGGAATGCTTTCTACAGGGTTGGAATACCTTTGTAAAGAGTCAGAATGTTATGTACAGGGTTGGAATTCTTTCTACAGAGTTGGAATACCTTTGTACAGAGTTGGAATGCTTTCTACAGGGTTGGAATACCTTTGTACAGAGTTGGAATGCTTTCTACAGGGTTGGAATACCTTTGTAAAGAGTCAGAATGTTATGTACAGGGTTGGAATTCTTTCTACAGAGTTGGAATACCTTTGTACAGAGTTGGAATGCTTTCTACAGGGTTGGAATACCTTTGTGCAGAGTTGGAATGCTTTCTACAGGGTTGGAATGCTTTCTACAGTGTTTTAATGCTTTCTACAGGGTTGGAATGCTTTCTACAGGGTTGGAATACCTTTGTACAGGGTTGGAATGCTTTCTACAGGGTTGGAATACCTTTGTACAGAGTCGGAATGTTATGTACAGGGTTGGAATTCTTTCTACAGAGTTGGAATACCTTTGTACAGAGTTGGAATGCTTTCTACAGGTTTGGAATACCTTTATGCAGAGTCAGAATGTTATGTACAGGGTTGGAATTCTTTCTACAGAGTTGGAATACCTTTGTACAGAGTTGGAATGCTTTCTACAGGGTTGGAATACCTTTGTGCAGAGTTGGAATGCTTTCTACAGGGTTGGAATGCTTTCTACAGTGTTTTAATGCTTTCTACAGGGTTGGAATGCTTTCTACAGGGTTGGAATACCTTTGTACAGGGTTGGAATGCTTTCTACAGGGTTGGAATACCTTTGTACAGAGTCGGAATGTTATGTACAGGGTTGGAATTCTTTCTACAGAGTTGGAATACCTTTGTACAGAGTTGGAATGCTTTCTACAGGTTTGGAATACCTTTATGCAGAGTCAGAATGTTATGTACAGTGTTGGAATTCTTTCTACAGAGTTGGAATACCTTTGTACAGAGTTGGAATGCTTTCTACAGGGTTGGAATACCTTTGTGCAGAGTTGGAATGCTTTCTACAGGGTTGGAATGCTTTCTACAGTGTTTTAATGCTTTCTACAGGGTTGGAATGCTTTCTACAGGGTTGGAATACCTTTGTACAGGGTTGGAATGCTTTCTACAGGGTTGGAATACCTTTGTACAGAGTCGGAATGTTATGTACAGGGTTGGAATTCTTTCTACAGAGTTGGAATACCTTTGTACAGAGTTGGAATGCTTTCTACAGGTTTGGAATACCTTTATGCAGAGTCAGAATGTTATGTACAGTGTTGGAATTCTTTCTACAGAGTTGGAATACCTTTGTACAGAGTTGGAATGCCTTCTACAGGGTTGGAATACCATTGTATAGAGGTGGAATGCTTTCTACAGGGTTGGAATACCTTTGTACAGAGTTGGAATTCTTTCGACAGAGTTGGAATACCTTTGTACAGAGACAGAATGTTATGTACAGGGTTGGAATTCTTTCTACAGAGTTGGCATACCTTTGTACAGCGTTGGAATGCTTTCTACAGGTTTGGAATACCTTTGTACAGAGTTGGAATGCTTTCTACAGGGTTGGAATGCATTCGACAGAGTTGGAATACCTTTGTACAGAGTCAGAATGTTATGTACAGGGTTGGAATTCTTTCTACAGAGTTGGAATACCTTTGTACAGAGTTGGAATGCTTTCTACAGGGTTGGAATACCTTTGTGCAGAGTTGGAATGCTTTCTACAGGGTTGGAATGCTTTCTACAGTGTTTTAATGCTTTCTACAGGGTTGGAATGCTTTCTACAGGGTTGGAATACCTTTGTATAGAGGTGGAATGCTTTCTACAGGGTTGAAATACCTTTGTACAGAGTTGGAATGCTTTCTACAGGGTTGGAATGCTTCCGACAGGGATGGAATGCTTTCTACAGTGTTGGAATGCTTTGGACAGAGTTGGAATGCTTTCGACAGTGTTGGAAAACATTTGTGCAGAGTTGGAATGCTTTCTACACGGTTGGAATACTTTCAACAGAGTTGGAATACCTTTGTACAGAGTTGGAATGCTTTCTACAGGGTTGGAATGCTTCCGACAGGGATGGAATACTTTCTACATTGTTGGAATGCTTTGGACAGAGTTGGAATGTTTTCGACAGTGTTGGAAAACATTTGTACAGAGTTGGAATACTTTCTACACGGTTGGAATACTTTCTGCAGAGTTGGAATACCTTTGTACAGAGTTGGAATGCTTTCTACAGGGTTGCAATACCTTTGTACAGAGTCAGAATGTTATGTACAGGGTTGGAATTCTTTCTACAGAGTTGGAATACCTTTGCGCAGAGTTGGAATGCTTTCTACAGGGTTGGAATACCTTTGTAAAGAGTCAGAATGTTATGTACAGGGTTGGAATTCTTTCTACAGAGTTGGAATACCTTTGTACAGGGTTGGAACAGCTTTGTACAGCTTTGGAATACTTTCTACAGGGTTGGAATGCTTTCTAGAGGGTTGGAATGCTTTCGCCAGGGTTGGAACGCTTTCGACGGGGTTGGAATGCTTTCGACAGGGTGGGAATACCTTTGTACAGAGTTGGAATGCTTTCTACAGGGTTGGAATACCTTTGTACAGAGTTGGAATGCTTTCTACAGGGTTGGAATGCTTTCGACAGAGTTGGAATACCTTTGTACAGAGTCAGAATGTTATGTACAGGGTTGGAATTCTTTCTACAGAGTTGGCATACCTTTGTACAGCGTTGGAATGCTTTCTACAGGTTTGGAATACCTTTGTACAGAGTTGGAATGCTTTCTACAGGGTTGGAATGCATTCGACAGAGTTGGAATACCTTTGTACAGAGTCAGAATGTTATGTACAGGGTTGGAATTCTTTCTACAGAGTTGGAATACCTTTGTACAGAGTTGGAATGCTTTCTACAGGTTTGGAATACCTTTGTACAGAGTTGGAATGCTTTCTACAGGGTTGGAATGCTTCCGACAGGGATGGAATGCTTTCTACAGTCTTGGAATGCTTTGGACAGAGTTGGAATGCTTTCGACAGTGTTGGAAAACATTTGTACAGAGTTGGAATGCTTTCTACACGGTTGGAATACTTTCTACAGAGTTGGAATACCTTTGTACAGAGTTGGAATGCTTTCTACAGGGTTGGAATACCTTTGTACAGAGTCAGAATGTTATGTACAGGGTTGGAATTCTTTCTACAGAGTTGGAATACCTTTGTGCAGAGTTGGAATGCTTTCTAGAGGGTTGGAATGCTTTCGACAGGGTTGGAATGCTTTCGACAGGGTTGGAATGCTTTCGACAGGGTGGGAATACCTTTGTACAGAGTTGGAATGCTTTCTACAGGGTTGGAATACCTTTGTACAGAGTTGGAATGCTTTCTACAGGGTTGGCATGCTTTCGACAGAGTTGGAATACCTTTGTACAGAGTCAGAATGTTATGTAAAGGGTTGGAATTCTTTCTACAGAGTTGGAATACCTTTGTACAGAATTGGAATGCTTTCTACAGGGTTGGAATGCTTTCTACATGGTTGGAATGCTTTCGACAGAGTTGGAATACCCTTGTACGGAGTTGGAATGCTTTCTACAGGGTTGGAATACATTTGTACAGAGTTGGAATGCTTTCTACAGGGTTGGAATGCTTTCTACAGGGTTGGAATGCTTTCGACAGAGTTGGAATACCTTTGTACAGGGTTGGAACAGCTTTGTACAGCGTGGGAATACTCTCTACAGGGTTTGAATGCTTTCTAGAGGGCTGGAATGCTTTCGAGAGGGTTGGAATGCTTTCTACAGGGTTGGAATGCTTTCGACAGAGTTGGAATACCCTTGTACGGAGTTGGAATGCTTTCTACAGGGTTGGAATACATTTGTACAGAGTTGGAATGCTTTCTACAGGGTTGGAATGCTTTCTACAGGGTTGGAATGCTTTCGACAGAGTTGGAATACCTTTGTACAGGGTTGGAACAGCTTTGCACAGCGTGGGAATACTCTCTACAGGGTTTGAATGCTTTCTAGAGGGCTGGAATGCTTTCGAGAGGGTTGGAATGCTTTCTACAGGGTTGGAATGCTTTCTACAGAGTTGGAATACCTTTGTACAGAGTCAGAATGTTATGTACAGGGTTGGAATTCATTCTACAGAGTTGGAATACCTTTGTACAGAGTTGGAATGCTTTCTACAGGTTTGGAATACATTTGTACAGAGTTGGAATGCTTTCTACAGAGTTGGAATGCTTTCTACAGGGTTGGAATGCTTTCGTCAGAGTTGGAATACCTTTGTAGAGAGTTGGAATGCTTTCTACAGGGTTGGAATACCTTTGTACAGAGGTGGAATGCTTTCTACAGGGTTGGAATGCTTCCGACAGTGATGGAATGCTTTCTACAGTGTTGGAATGCTTTGGACAGAGTTGGAATGCTTTCGACAGTGTTGGAATGCTTTCTAGAGGGTTGGAATGCTTTCGACAGGGATGGAATGCTTTCGACAGAGTTGGAATACCTTTGTACACAGTTGGAATGCTTTCTACAGGGTTGGAATACCTTTGTACAGAGTCAGAATGTTATGTACAGTGTTGGAATTCTTTCTACAGTGTTGGAATATCTTTGTACAGAGTTGGAATGCTTTCTACAGGGTTGGAATACCTTTGTACAGAGTTGTTATGCTTTCTACAGGGTTATAATGCTTTCTAATGGTTTCGAATGCTATCGACAGGGTTGGAATGCTTTCGACAGAGTTGGAATACCTTTGTACAGAGTCAGAATGTTATGTACAGGGTTGGAATTCATTCTACAGAGTTAGAATACCTTTGTACAGAGTTGGAATGCTTTCTACAGGTTTGGATACATTTGTACAGAGTTGGAATGCTTCCGACAGTGATGGAATGCTTTCTACAGTGTTGGAATGCTTTGGACAGAGTTGCAATGCTTTCTACAGGGTTGGAATTCTTTCTACAGGGTTGGAATTCTTTCTACAGAGTTGGAATACCTTTGTACAGGGTTGGAACAGCTTTGTACAGGGTGGGAATACTTTCTACAGGGTTAGAATGTTTTCTAGAGGGTTGGAATGCTTTCGACAGAGTTGGAATACCTTTGTACAGGGTTGGAACGGCTTTGTACATTGTAGGAATACTTTCTACAGGGTTGGAATGTTTTCTAGAGGGTTGGAGTGCTTTGTAGAGGGTTGGAATGCTTTCTAGAGGGTTGGAATACTTTCGACAGGGATGGAATGCTTTCGACAGAGTTGGAATACATTTCTACAGAGTTGGAATGCTTTCTACAGGGTTGGAATACCTTTATGCAGAGTCAGAATGTTGTGTACAGTGTTGGAATTCTTTCTACAGAGTTAGAATACCTTTGTACAGAGTTGGAATGCTTTCTACAGGGTTGGAATACCTTTGTACAGAGTTGGAATACCTTTGTACAGGGTTGGAACAGCTTTGTACAGGGTGGGAATACTTTCTACAGGGTTGGAATGCTCTCTACAGGGTTGGAATGCTTTCTACAGAGTTGGAATACCTTTGTACAGGGTTGGAACAGCTTTGTACAGGGTTGGAATACTTTCTACAGGGTTGGAATACCTTTGTACAGAGTCGGAATGTTATGTACAGGGTTGGAATTCTTTCTACAGAGTTGGAATACCTTTGTACAGAGTTGGAATGCTTTCTACAGGTTTGGAATACCTTTATGCAGAGTCAGAATGTTATGTACAGTGTTGGAATTCTTTCTACAGAGTTGGAATACCTTTGTACAGAGTTGGAATGCCTTCTACAGGGTTGGAATACCTTTGTATAGAGGTGGAATGCTTTCTACAGGGTTGAAATACCTTTGTACAGAGTTGGAATGCTTTCTACAGGGTTGGAATGCTTCCGACAGGGATGGAATGCTTTCTACAGTGTTGGAATGCTTTGGACAGAGTTGGAATGCTTTCGACAGTGTTGGAAAACATTTGTGCAGAGTTGGAATGCTTTCTACACGGTTGGAATACTTTCAACAGAGTTGGAATACCTTTGTACAGAGTTGGAATGCTTTCTACAGGGTTGGAATGCTTCCGACAGGGATGGAATACTTTCTACAGTGTTGGAATGCTTTGGACAGGGTTGGAATTCTTTCTACAGAGTTGGAATACCTTTGTACAGAGTTGGAATGCTTTCTACAGGGTTGGAATACCTTTGTGCAGAGTTGGAATGCTTTCTACAGGGTTGGAATGCTTTCTACAGTGTTTTAATGCTTTCTACAGGGTTGGAATGCTTTCTACAGGGTTGGAATACCTTTGTATAGAGGTGGAATGCTTTCTACAGGGTTGAAATACCTTTGTACAGAGTTGGAATGCTTTCTACAGGGTTGGAATGCTTCCGACAGGGATGGAATGCTTTCTACAGTGTTGGAATGCTTTGGACAGAGTTGGAATGCTTTCGACAGTGTTGGAAAACATTTGTGCAGAGTTGGAATGCTTTCTACACGGTTGGAATACTTTCAACAGAGTTGGAATACCTTTGTACAGAGTTGGAATGCTTTCTACAGGGTTGGAATGCTTCCGACAGGGATGGAATACTTTCTACATTGTTGGAATGCTTTGGACAGAGTTGGAATGTTTTCGACAGTGTTGGAAAACATTTGTACAGAGTTGGAATACTTTCTACACGGTTGGAATACTTTCTGCAGAGTTGGAATACCTTTGTACAGAGTTGGAATGCTTTCTACAGGGTTGCAATACCTTTGTACAGAGTCAGAATGTTATGTACAGGGTTGGAATTCTTTCTACAGAGTTGGAATACCTTTGCGCAGAGTTGGAATGCTTTCTACAGGGTTGGAATACCTTTGTAAAGAGTCAGAATGTTATGTACAGGGTTGGAATTCTTTCTACAGAGTTGGAATACCTTTGTACAGGGTTGGAACAGCTTTGTACAGCTTTGGAATACTTTCTACAGGGTTGGAATGCTTTCTAGAGGGTTGGAATGCTTTCGCCAGGGTTGGAACGCTTTCGACGGGGTTGGAATGCTTTCGACAGGGTGGGAATACCTTTGTACAGAGTTGGAATGCTTTCTACAGGGTTGGAATACCTTTGTACAGAGTTGGAATGCTTTCTACAGGGTTGGAATGCTTTCGACAGAGTTGGAATACCTTTGTACAGAGTCAGAATGTTATGTACAGGGTTGGAATTCTTTCTACAGAGTTGGCATACCTTTGTACAGCGTTGGAATGCTTTCTACAGGTTTGGAATACCTTTGTACAGAGTTGGAATGCTTTCTACAGGGTTGGAATGCATTCGACAGAGTTGGAATACCTTTGTACAGAGTCAGAATGTTATGTACAGGGTTGGAATTCTTTCTACAGAGTTGGAATACCTTTGTACAGAGTTGGAATGCTTTCTACAGGTTTGGAATACCTTTGTACAGAGTTGGAATGCTTTCTACAGGGTTGGAATGCTTCCGACAGGGATGGAATGCTTTCTACAGTCTTGGAATGCTTTGGACAGAGTTGGAATGCTTTCGACAGTGTTGGAAAACATTTGTACAGAGTTGGAATGCTTTCTACACGGTTGGAATACTTTCTACAGAGTTGGAATACCTTTGTACAGAGTTGGAATGCTTTCTACAGGGTTGGAATACCTTTGTACAGAGTCAGAATGTTATGTACAGGGTTGGAATTCTTTCTACAGAGTTGGAATACCTTTGTGCAGAGTTGGAATGCTTTCTAGAGGGTTGGAATGCTTTCGACAGGGTTGGAATGCTTTCGACAGGGTTGGAATGCTTTCGACAGGGTGGGAATACCTTTGTACAGAGTTGGAATGCTTTCTACAGGGTTGGAATACCTTTGTACAGAGTTGGAATGCTTTCTACAGGGTTGGCATGCTTTCGACAGAGTTGGAATACCTTTGTACAGAGTCAGAATGTTATGTAAAGGGTTGGAATTCTTTCTACAGAGTTGGAATACCTTTGTACAGAATTGGAATGCTTTCTACAGGGTTGGAATGCTTTCTACATGGTTGGAATGCTTTCGACAGAGTTGGAATACCCTTGTACGGAGTTGGAATGCTTTCTACAGGGTTGGAATACATTTGTACAGAGTTGGAATGCTTTCTACAGGGTTGGAATGCTTTCTACAGGGTTGGAATGCTTTCGACAGAGTTGGAATACCTTTGTACAGGGTTGGAACAGCTTTGTACAGCGTGGGAATACTCTCTACAGGGTTTGAATGCTTTCTAGAGGGCTGGAATGCTTTCGAGAGGGTTGGAATGCTTTCTACAGGGTTGGAATGCTTTCGACAGAGTTGGAATACCCTTGTACGGAGTTGGAATGCTTTCTACAGGGTTGGAATACATTTGTACAGAGTTGGAATGCTTTCTACAGGGTTGGAATGCTTTCTACAGGGTTGGAATGCTTTCGACAGAGTTGGAATACCTTTGTACAGGGTTGGAACAGCTTTGCACAGCGTGGGAATACTCTCTACAGGGTTTGAATGCTTTCTAGAGGGCTGGAATGCTTTCGAGAGGGTTGGAATGCTTTCTACAGGGTTGGAATGCTTTCTACAGAGTTGGAATACCTTTGTACAGAGTCAGAATGTTATGTACAGGGTTGGAATTCATTCTACAGAGTTGGAATACCTTTGTACAGAGTTGGAATGCTTTCTACAGGTTTGGAATACATTTGTACAGAGTTGGAATGCTTTCTACAGAGTTGGAATGCTTTCTACAGGGTTGGAATGCTTTCGTCAGAGTTGGAATACCTTTGTAGAGAGTTGGAATGCTTTCTACAGGGTTGGAATACCTTTGTACAGAGGTGGAATGCTTTCTACAGGGTTGGAATGCTTCCGACAGTGATGGAATGCTTTCTACAGTGTTGGAATGCTTTGGACAGAGTTGGAATGCTTTCGACAGTGTTGGAATGCTTTCTAGAGGGTTGGAATGCTTTCGACAGGGATGGAATGCTTTCGACAGAGTTGGAATACCTTTGTACACAGTTGGAATGCTTTCTACAGGGTTGGAATACCTTTGTACAGAGTCAGAATGTTATGTACAGTGTTGGAATTCTTTCTACAGTGTTGGAATATCTTTGTACAGAGTTGGAATGCTTTCTACAGGGTTGGAATACCTTTGTACAGAGTTGTTATGCTTTCTACAGGGTTATAATGCTTTCTAATGGTTTCGAATGCTATCGACAGGGTTGGAATGCTTTCGACAGAGTTGGAATACCTTTGTACAGAGTCAGAATGTTATGTACAGGGTTGGAATTCATTCTACAGAGTTAGAATACCTTTGTACAGAGTTGGAATGCTTTCTACAGGTTTGGATACATTTGTACAGAGTTGGAATGCTTCCGACAGTGATGGAATGCTTTCTACAGTGTTGGAATGCTTTGGACAGAGTTGCAATGCTTTCTACAGGGTTGGAATTCTTTCTACAGGGTTGGAATTCTTTCTACAGAGTTGGAATACCTTTGTACAGGGTTGGAACAGCTTTGTACAGGGTGGGAATACTTTCTACAGGGTTAGAATGTTTTCTAGAGGGTTGGAATGCTTTCGACAGAGTTGGAATACCTTTGTACAGGGTTGGAACGGCTTTGTACATTGTAGGAATACTTTCTACAGGGTTGGAATGTTTTCTAGAGGGTTGGAGTGCTTTGTAGAGGGTTGGAATGCTTTCTAGAGGGTTGGAATACTTTCGACAGGGATGGAATGCTTTCGACAGAGTTGGAATACATTTCTACAGAGTTGGAATGCTTTCTACAGGGTTGGAATACCTTTATGCAGAGTCAGAATGTTGTGTACAGTGTTGGAATTCTTTCTACAGAGTTAGAATACCTTTGTACAGAGTTGGAATGCTTTCTACAGGGTTGGAATACCTTTGTACAGAGTTGGAATACCTTTGTACAGGGTTGGAACAGCTTTGTACAGGGTGGGAATACTTTCTACAGGGTTGGAATGCTCTCTACAGGGTTGGAATGCTTTCTACAGAGTTGGAATACCTTTGTACAGGGTTGGAACAGCTTTGTACAGGGTTGGAATACTTTCTACAGGGTTGGAATACCTTTGTACAGAGTCGGAATGTTATGTACAGGGTTGGAATTCTTTCTACAGAGTTGGAATACCTTTGTACAGAGTTGGAATGCTTTCTACAGGTTTGGAATACCTTTATGCAGAGTCAGAATGTTATGTACAGTGTTGGAATTCTTTCTACAGAGTTGGAATACCTTTGTACAGAGTTGGAATGCCTTCTACAGGGTTGGAATACCTTTGTATAGAGGTGGAATGCTTTCTACAGGGTTGAAATACCTTTGTACAGAGTTGGAATGCTTTCTACAGGGTTGGAATGCTTCCGACAGGGATGGAATGCTTTCTACAGTGTTGGAATGCTTTGGACAGAGTTGGAATGCTTTCGACAGTGTTGGAAAACATTTGTGCAGAGTTGGAATGCTTTCTACACGGTTGGAATACTTTCAACAGAGTTGGAATACCTTTGTACAGAGTTGGAATGCTTTCTACAGGGTTGGAATGCTTCCGACAGGGATGGAATACTTTCTACAGTGTTGGAATGCTTTGGACAGAGTTGGAATGTTTTCGACAGTGTTGGAAAACATTTGTACAGAGTTGGAATACTTTCTACACGGTTGGAATACTTTCTGCAGAGTTGGAATACCTTTGTACAGAGTTGGAATGCTTTCTACAGGGATGCAATACCTTTGTACAGAGTCAGAATGTTATGTACAGGGTTGGAATTCTTTCTACAGAGTTGGAATACTTTTGCGCAGAGTTGGAATGCTTTCTACAGGGTTGGAATACCTTTGTAAAGAGTCAGAATGTTATGTACAGGGTTGGAATTCTTTCTACAGAGTTGGAATACCTTTGTACAGGGTTGGAACAGCTTTGTACAGCTTTGGAATACTTTCTACAGGGTTGGAATGCTTTCTAGAGGGTTGGAATGCTTTCGACAGGGTTGGAACGCTTTCGACGGGGTTGGAATGCTTTCGACAGGGTGGGAATACCTTTGTACAGAGTTGGAATGCTTTCTACAGGGTTGGAATACCTTTGTACAGAGTTGGAATGCTTTCTACAGGGTTGGAATGCTTTCGACAGAGTTGGAATACCTTTGTACAGAGTCAGAATGTTATGTACAGGGTTGGAATTCTTTCTACAGAGTTGGCATACCTTTGTACAGCGTTGGAATGCTTTCTACAGGTTTGGAATACCTTTGTACAGAGTTGGAATGCTTTCTACAGGGTTGGAATGCATTCTACAGAGTTGGAATACCTTTGTACAGAGTTGGAATGCTTTCTACAGGTTTGGAATACCTTTGTACAGAGTTGGAATGCTTTCTACAGGGTTGGAATGCTTCCGACAGGGATGGAATGCTTTCTACAGTGTTGGAATGCTTTGGACAGAGTTGGAATGCTTTCGACAGTGTTGGAAAACATTTGTACAGAGTTGGAATGCTTTCTACACGGTTGGAATACTTTCTACAGAGTTGGAATACCTTTGTACAGAGTTGGAATGCTTTCTACAGGGTTGGAATACCTTTGTACAGAGTCAGAATGTTATGTACAGGGTTGGAATTCTTTCTACAGAGTTGGAATACCTTTGTGCAGAGTTGGAATGCTTTCTAGAGGGTTGGAATGCTTTCGACAGGGTTGGAATGCTTTCGACAGGGTTGGAATGCTTTCGACAGGGTTGGAATGCTTTCGACAGGGTGGGAATACCTTTGTACAGAGTTGGAATGCTTTCTACAGGGTTGGAATACCTTTGTACAGAGTTGGAATGCTTTCTACAGGGTTGGCATGCTTTCGACAGAGTTGGAATACCTTTGTACAGAGTCAGAATGTTATGTAAAGGGTTGGAATTCTTTCTACAGAGTTGGAATACCTTTGTACAGAATTGGAATGCTTTCTACAGGGTTGGAATGCTTTCTACATGGTTGGAATGCTTTCGACAGAGTTGGAATACCCTTGTACGGAGTTGGAATGCTTTCTACAGGGTTGGAATACATTTGTACAGAGTTGGAATGCTTTCTACAGGGTTGGAATGCTTTCTACAGGGTTGGAATGCTTTCGACAGAGTTGGAATACCTTTGTACAGGGTTGGAACAGCTTTGTACAGCGTGGGAATACTCTCTACAGGGTTTGAATGCTTTCTAGAGGGCTGGAATGCTTTCGAGAGGGTTGGAATGCTTTCTACAGGGTTGGAATGCTTTCGACAGAGTTGGAATACCCTTGTACGGAGTTGGAATGCTTTCTACAGGGTTGGAATACATTTGTACAGAGTTGGAATGCTTTCTACAGGGTTGGAATGCATTCTACAGGGTTGGAATGCTTTCGACAGAGTTGGAATACCTTTGTACAGGGTTGGAACAGCTTTGTACAGCGTGGGAATACTCTCTACAGGGTTTGAATGCTTTCTAGAGGGCTGGAATGCTTTCGAGAGGGTTGGAATGCTTTCTACAGGGTTGGAATGCTTTCTACAGAGTTGGAATACCTTTGTACAGGGTTGGAACAGCTTTGTACAGGGTTGGAATACTTTCTACAGGGTTGGAATGCTTTCTAGAGGGTTGGAATGCTTTCGACGGGGATGGAATGCTTTCGACAGAGTTGGAATACCTTTGTACACAGTTGGAATGCTTTCTACAGGGTTGGAATACCTTTGTACAGAGTCAGAATGTTATGTACAGTGTTGGAATTCTTTCTACAGTGTTGGAATATCTTTGTACAGAGTTGGAATGCTTTCTACAGGGTTGGAATACCTTTGTACAGAGTTGTTATGCTTTCTACAGGGTTATAATGCTTTCTAAAGGTTTCGAATGCTATCGACAGGGTTGGAATGCTTTCGACAGAGTTGGAATACCTTTGTACAGAGTCAGAATGTTATGTACAGGGTTGGAATTCATTCTACAGAGTTGGAATACCTTTGTACAGAGTTGGAATGCTTTCTACAGGTTTGGAATACATTTGTACAGAGTTGGAATGCTTTCTACAGAGTTGGAATGCTTTCTACAGGGTTGGAATGCTTTCGTCAGAGTTGGAATACCTTTGTAGAGAGTTGGAATGCTTTCTACAGGGTTGGAATACCTTTGTACAGAGGTGGAATGCTTTCTACAGGGTTGGAATGCTTCCGACAGTGATGGAATGCTTTCTACAGTGTTGGAATGCTTTGGACAGAGTTGGAATGCTTTCGACAGTGTTGGAATGCTTTCTAGAGGGTTGGAATGCTTTCGACAGGGATGGAATGCTTTCGACAGAGTTGGAATACCTTTGTACACAGTTGGAATGCTTTCTACAGGGTTGGAATACCTTTGTACAGAGTCAGAATGTTATGTACAGTGTTGGAATTCTTTCTACAGTGTTGGAATATCTTTGTACAGAGTTGGAATGCTTTCTACAGGGTTGGAATACCTTTGTACAGAGTTGTTATGCTTTCTACAGGGTTATAATGCTTTCTAATGGTTTCGAATGCTATCGACAGGGTTGGAATGCTTTCGACAGAGTTGGAATACCTTTGTACAGAGTCAGAATGTTATGTACAGGGTTGGAATTCATTCTACAGAGTTAGAATACCTTTGTACAGAGTTGGAATGCTTTCTACAGGTTTGGAATACATTTGTACAGAGTTGGAATGCTTCCGACAGTGATGGAATGCTTTCTACAGTGTTGGAATGCTTTGGACAGAGTTGCAATGCTTTCTACAGGGTTGGAATTCTTTCTACAGGGTTGGAATTCTTTCTACAGAGTTGGAATACCTTTGTACAGGGTTGGAACAGCTTTGTACACGGTGGGAATACTTTCTACAGGGTTAGAATGTTTTCTAGAGGGTTGGAATGCTTTCGACAGAGTTGGAATACCTTTGTACAGGGTTGGAACAGCTTTGTACATTGTAGGAATACTTTCTACAGGGTTGGAATGATTTCTAGAGGGTTGGAGTGCTTTGTAGAGGGTTGGAATGCTTTCTAGAGGGTTGGAATACTTTCGACAGGGATGGAATGCTTTCGACAGAGTTGGAATACATTTCTACAGAGTTGGAATGCTTTCTACAGGGTTGGAATACCTTTATGCAGAGTCAGAATGTTGTGTACAGTGTTGGAATTCTTTCTACAGAGTTGGAATACCTTTGTACAGAGTTGGAATGCTTTCTACAGGGTTGGAATACCTTTGCACAGAGTTGGAATACCTTTGTACAGGGTTGGAACAGCTTTGTACAGGGTGGGAATACTTTCTACAGGGTTGGAATGCTCTCTACAGGGTTGGAATGCTTTCTACAGAGTTGGAATACCTTTGTACAGGGTTGGAACAGCTTTGTACAGGGTTGGAATACTTTCTACAGGGTTCGAATGCTTTCTAGAGGGTTGGAATACCTTTATGCAGAGTCAGAATGTTATGTACAGGGTTGGAATTCTTTCTACAGAGTTGGAATACCTTTGTACAGAGCTGGAATGCTTTCTACAGGGTTGGAATGCTTTCGACAGAGTTGGAATACCTTTGTACAGAGTCAGAATGTTATGTACAGGGTTGGAATTCTTTCTACAGAGTTGGCATACCTTTGTACAGCGTTGGAATGCTTTCTACAGGTTTGGAATACCTTTGTACAGAGTTGGAATGCTTTCTACAGGGTTGGAATGCATTCTACAGAGTTGGAATACCTTTGTACAGAGTTGGAATGCTTTCTACAGGTTTGGAATACCTTTGTACAGAGTTGGAATGCTTTCTACAGGGTTGGAATGCTTCCGACAGGGATGGAATGCTTTCTACAGTGTTGGAATGCTTTGGACAGAGTTGGAATGCTTTCGACAGTGTTGGAAAACATTTGTACAGAGTTGGAATGCTTTCTACACGGTTGGAATACTTTCTCCAGAGTTGGAATACCTTTGTACAGAGTTGGAATGCTTTCTACAGGGTTGGAATACCTTTGTACAGAGTCAGAATGTTATGTACAGGGTTGGAATTCTTTCTACAGAGTTGGAATACCTTTGTGCAGAGTTGGAATGCTTTCTAGAGGGTTGGAATGCTTTCGACAGGGTTGGAATGCTTTCGACAGGGTTGGAATGCTTTCGACAGGGTTGGAATGCTTTCGACAGGGTGGGAATACCTTTGTACAGAGTTGGAATGCTTTCTACAGGGTTGGAATACCTTTGTACAGAGTTGGAATGCTTTCTACAGGGTTGGCATGCTTTCGACAGAGTTGGAATACCTTTGTACAGAGTCAGAATGTTATGTAAAGGGTTGGAATTCTTTCTACAGAGTTGGAATACCTTTGTACAGAATTGGAATGCTTTCTACAGGGTTGGAATGCTTTCTACATGGTTGGAATGCTTTCGACAGAGTTGGAATACCCTTGTACGGAGTTGGAATGCTTTCTACAGGGTTGGAATACATTTGTACAGAGTTGGAATGCTTTCTACAGGGTTGGAATGCTTTCTACAGGGTTGGAATGCTTTCGACAGAGTTGGAATACCTTTGTACAGGGTTGGAACAGCTTTGTACAGCGTGGGAATACTCTCTACAGGGTTTGAATGCTTTCTAGAGGGCTGGAATGCTTTCGAGAGGGTTGGAATGCTTTCTACAGGGTTGGAATGCTTTCGACAGAGTTGGAATACCCTTGTACGGAGTTGGAATGCTTTCTACAGGGTTGGAATACATTTGTACAGAGTTGGAATGCTTTCTACAGGGTTGGAATGCTTTCTACAGGGTTGGAATGCTTTCGACAGAGTTGGAATACCTTTGTACAGGGTTGGAACAGCTTTGTACAGCGTGGGAATACTCTCTACAGGGTTTGAATGCTTTCTAGAGGGCTGGAATGCTTTCGAGAGGGTTGGAATGCTTTCTACAGGGTTGGAATGCTTTCTACAGAGTTGGAATACCTTTGTACAGGGTTGGAACAGCTTTGTACAGGGTTGGAATACTTTCTACAGGGTTGGAATGCTTTCTAGAGGGTTGGAATGCTTTCGACGGGGATGGAATGCTTTCGACAGAGTTGGAATACCTTTGTACACAGTTGGAATGCTTTCTACAGGGTTGGAATACCTTTGTACAGAGTCAGAATGTTATGTACAGTGTTGGAATTCTTTCTACAGTGTTGGAATATCTTTGTACAGAGTTGGAATGCTTTCTACAGGGTTGGAATACCTTTGTACAGAGTTGTTATGCTTTCTACAGGGTTATAATGCTTTCTAAAGGTTTCGAATGCTATCGACAGGGTTGGAATGCTTTCGACAGAGTTGGAATACCTTTGTACAGAGTCAGAATGTTATGTACAGGGTTGGAATTCATTCTACAGAGTTGGAATACCTTTGTACAGAGTTGGAATGCTTTCTACAGGTTTGGAATACATTTGTACAGAGTTGGAATGCTTTCTACAGAGTTGGAATGCTTTCTACAGGGTTGGAATGCTTTCGTCAGAGTTGGAATACCTTTGTAGAGAGTTGGAATGCTTTCTACAGGGTTGGAATACCTTTGTACAGAGGTGGAATGCTTTCTACAGGGTTGGAATGCTTCCGACAGTGATGGAATGCTTTCTACAGTGTTGGAATGCTTTGGACAGAGTTGGAATGCTTTCGACAGTGTTGGAATGCTTTCTAGAGGGTTGGAATGCTTTCGACAGGGATGGAATGCTTTCGACAGAGTTGGAATACCTTTGTACACAGTTGGAATGCTTTCTACAGGGTTGGAATACCTTTGTACAGAGTCAGAATGTTATGTACAGTGTTGGAATTCTTTCTACAGTGTTGGAATATCTTTGTACAGAGTTGGAATGCTTTCTACAGGGTTGGAATACCTTTGTACAGAGTTGTTATGCTTTCTACAGGGTTATAATGCTTTCTAATGGTTTCGAATGCTATCGACAGGGTTGGAATGCTTTCGACAGAGTTGGAATACCTTTGTACAGAGTCAGAATGTTATGTACAGGGTTGGAATTCATTCTACAGAGTTAGAATACCTTTGTACAGAGTTGGAATGCTTTCTACAGGTTTGGAATACATTTGTACAGAGTTGGAATGCTTCCGACAGTGATGGAATGCTTTCTACAGTGTTGGAATGCTTTGGACAGAGTTGCAATGCTTTCTACAGGGTTGGAATTCTTTCTACAGGGTTGGAATTCTTTCTACAGAGTTGGAATACCTTTGTACAGGGTTGGAACAGCTTTGTACACGGTGGGAATACTTTCTACAGGGTTAGAATGTTTTCTAGAGGGTTGGAATGCTTTCGACAGAGTTGGAATACCTTTGTACAGGGTTGGAACAGCTTTGTACATTGTAGGAATACTTTCTACAGGGTTGGAATGATTTCTAGAGGGTTGGAGTGCTTTGTAGAGGGTTGGAATGCTTTCTAGAGGGTTGGAATACTTTCGACAGGGATGGAATGCTTTCGACAGAGTTGGAATACATTTCTACAGAGTTGGAATGCTTTCTACAGGGTTGGAATACCTTTATGCAGAGTCAGAATGTTGTGTACAGTGTTGGAATTCTTTCTACAGAGTTGGAATACCTTTGTACAGAGTTGGAATGCTTTCTACAGGGTTGGAATACCTTTGCACAGAGTTGGAATACCTTTGTACAGGGTTGGAACAGCTTTGTACAGGGTGGGAATACTTTCTACAGGGTTGGAATGCTCTCTACAGGGTTGGAATGCTTTCTACAGAGTTGGAATACCTTTGTACAGGGTTGGAACAGCTTTGTACAGGGTTGGAATACTTTCTACAGGGTTCGAATGCTTTCTAGAGGGTTGGAATACCTTTATGCAGAGTCAGAATGTTATGTACAGGGTTGGAATTCTTTCTACAGAGTTGGAATACCTTTGTAAGAGTTGGAATGCTTTCCACAGGGTTGGAATGCTTTCGACAGAGTTGGAATACCTTTGTACAGAGTTGGAATGCTTTCTACAGGGTTGGAATGCTTTCTACAGGGTTGGAATGCTTTCGACAGTGTTGGAATACCTTTGTACAGTAATGGAACAGCTTTGTACAGGGTGGGAATACTCTCTACAGGTTGGAATGCTTTCAAGAGGGCTGGAATGCTTTCTAGAGGGTTGGAATGCTCTCTACAGGGTTGGAATGCTTTCTACAGAGTTGGAATACCTTTGTACAGGGTTGGAACAGATTTGTACAGGGTTGGAATACTTTCTACAGGGTTGGAATGCTTTCTAGAGGGTTGGAATGCTTCCGACAGGGATGGAATGCTTTCGACAGAGTTGGAATACCTTTGAACAGAGTTGGAATGCTTTCTACAGGGTTGGAATACCTTTGTACAGAGTCAGAATGTTATGTACAGTGTTGGAATTCTTTCTACAGTGTTGGAATATCTTTGTACAGAGTTGGAATGCTTTCTACAGAGTTGGAATGCTTTCGACAGAGTTGGAATACCTTTGTACAGAGTCAGAATGTTATGTACAGGGTTGGAATTCATTCTACAGAGTTGGAATACCTTTGTACAGAGTTGGAATGCTTTCTACAGGTTTGGAATACATTTGTACAGAGTTGGAATGCTTTCTACAGAGTTGGAATGCTTTCGACAGAGTTGGAATACTTTCTACAGGGTTGGAATGCTTTCTACAGGGTTGGAATGCTTCCTACAGGGTTGGAATGCTTTCTACAGGAAGGAAAGCTTTCTACATGGTTGGAATACCTTTGTACAGAGCTGGAATGCATTCTACAGGTTTGGAATTCTTTCTACAGGGTTGGAATGCTTTCGACAGAGTTGGAATACCTTTGTACAGAGTCAGAATGTTATGTACAGGGTTGGAATTCTTTCTACAGAGTTGGAATACCTTTGTGCAGCGTTGGAATGCTTTCTACAGGGTTGGAATACTTTCTACAGGGTTGGAATGCTTTCTACAGGGTTGGAATGCTTCCTACAGGGATGGAATGCTTTCTACAGGGTTGGAAATCTTTCTACAGGGTTGGAATACCTTTGTACAGAGTTGGAATGCATTCTACAGGTTTGGAATTCTTCCTACAGGGTTGGAATGCTTTCGACAGAGTTGGAATACCTTTGTACAGAGTCAGAATGTTATGTACAGGGTTGGAATTCATTCTACAGAGTTGGAATACCTTTGTACAGAGTTGGAATGCTTTCTACAGGTTTGGAATACATTTGTACAGAGTTGGAATGCTTTCTACAGAGTTGGAATGCTTTCGACAGAGTTGGAGTACCTTTGTACAGAGTCAGAATGTTATGTACAGGGTTGGAATTCTTTCTACAGAGTTGGAATACCTTTGTGCAGCGTTGGAATGCTTTCTACAGGGTTGGAATACTTTCTACAGGGTTGGAATGCTTTCTACAGGGTTGGAATGCTTCCTACAGGGTTGGAATGCTTTCTACAGGGTTGGAAAGCTTTCTACAGGGTTGGAATACCTCTGTACAGAGTTGGAATGCATTCTACAGGTTTGGAATTCTTTCTACAGGGTTGGAATGCTTTCGACAGAGTTGGAATACCTTTATACAGAGTCAGAATGTTATGTACAGGGTTGGAATTCTTTCTACAGAGTTGGAATACCTTTGTACAGAGTTGGAATGCTTTCTACAGGGTTGGAATACCTTTGTACAGAGTCAGAATGTTATGTACAGGGTTGGAATTCTTTCTACAGAGTTGGAATACCTTTGTGCAGAGTTGGAATGCTTTCTAGAGGGTTGGAATGCTTTCGACAGGGTTGGAATGCTTTCGACAGGGTTGGAATGCTTTCGACAGGGTTGGAATGCTTTCGACAGGGTGGGAATACCTTTGTACAGAGTTGGAATGCTTTCTACAGGGTTGGAATACCTTTGTACAGAGTTGGAATGCTTTCTACAGGGTTGGCATGCTTTCGACAGAGTTGGAATACCTTTGTACAGAGTCAGAATGTTATGTAAAGGGTTGGAATTCTTTCTACAGAGTTGGAATACCTTTGTACAGAATTGGAATGCTTTCTACAGGGTTGGAATGCTTTCTACATGGTTGGAATGCTTTCGACAGAGTTGGAATACCCTTGTACGGAGTTGGAATGCTTTCTACAGGGTTGGAATACATTTGTACAGAGTTGGAATGCTTTCTACAGGGTTGGAATGCTTTCTACAGGGTTGGAATGCTTTCGACAGAGTTGGAATACCTTTGTACAGGGTTGGAACAGCTTTGTACAGCGTGGGAATACTCTCTACAGGGTTTGAATGCTTTCTAGAGGGCTGGAATGCTTTCGAGAGGGTTGGAATGCTTTCTACAGGGTTGGAATGCTTTCGACAGAGTTGGAATACCCTTGTACGGAGTTGGAATGCTTTCTACAGGGTTGGAATACATTTGTACAGAGTTGGAATGCTTTCTACAGGGTTGGAATGCTTTCTACAGGGTTGGAATGCTTTCGACAGAGTTGGAATACCTTTGTACAGGGTTGGAACAGCTTTGTACAGCGTGGGAATACTCTCTACAGGGTTTGAATGCTTTCTAGAGGGCTGGAATGCTTTCGAGAGGGTTGGAATGCTTTCTACAGGGTTGGAATGCTTTCTACAGAGTTGGAATACCTTTGTACAGGGTTGGAACAGCTTTGTACAGGGTTGGAATACTTTCTACAGGGTTGGAATGCTTTCTAGAGGGTTGGAATGCTTTCGACGGGGATGGAATGCTTTCGACAGAGTTGGAATACCTTTGTACACAGTTGGAATGCTTTCTACAGGGTTGGAATACCTTTGTACAGAGTCAGAATGTTATGTACAGTGTTGGAATTCTTTCTACAGTGTTGGAATATCTTTGTACAGAGTTGGAATGCTTTCTACAGGGTTGGAATACCTTTGTACAGAGTTGTTATGCTTTCTACAGGGTTATAATGCTTTCTAAAGGTTTCGAATGCTATCGACAGGGTTGGAATGCTTTCGACAGAGTTGGAATACCTTTGTACAGAGTCAGAATGTTATGTACAGGGTTGGAATTCATTCTACAGAGTTGGAATACCTTTGTACAGAGTTGGAATGCTTTCTACAGGTTTGGAATACATTTGTACAGAGTTGGAATGCTTTCTACAGAGTTGGAATGCTTTCTACAGGGTTGGAATGCTTTCGTCAGAGTTGGAATACCTTTGTAGAGAGTTGGAATGCTTTCTACAGGGTTGGAATACCTTTGTACAGAGGTGGAATGCTTTCTACAGGGTTGGAATGCTTCCGACAGTGATGGAATGCTTTCTACAGTGTTGGAATGCTTTGGACAGAGTTGGAATGCTTTCGACAGTGTTGGAATGCTTTCTAGAGGGTTGGAATGCTTTCGACAGGGATGGAATGCTTTCGACAGAGTTGGAATACCTTTGTACACAGTTGGAATGCTTTCTACAGGGTTGGAATACCTTTGTACAGAGTCAGAATGTTATGTACAGTGTTGGAATTCTTTCTACAGTGTTGGAATATCTTTGTACAGAGTTGGAATGCTTTCTACAGGGTTGGAATACCTTTGTACAGAGTTGTTATGCTTTCTACAGGGTTATAATGCTTTCTAATGGTTTCGAATGCTATCGACAGGGTTGGAATGCTTTCGACAGAGTTGGAATACCTTTGTACAGAGTCAGAATGTTATGTACAGGGTTGGAATTCATTCTACAGAGTTAGAATACCTTTGTACAGAGTTGGAATGCTTTCTACAGGTTTGGAATACATTTGTACAGAGTTGGAATGCTTCCGACAGTGATGGAATGCTTTCTACAGTGTTGGAATGCTTTGGACAGAGTTGCAATGCTTTCTACAGGGTTGGAATTCTTTCTACAGGGTTGGAATTCTTTCTACAGAGTTGGAATACCTTTGTACAGGGTTGGAACAGCTTTGTACACGGTGGGAATACTTTCTACAGGGTTAGAATGTTTTCTAGAGGGTTGGAATGCTTTCGACAGAGTTGGAATACCTTTGTACAGGGTTGGAACAGCTTTGTACATTGTAGGAATACTTTCTACAGGGTTGGAATGATTTCTAGAGGGTTGGAGTGCTTTGTAGAGGGTTGGAATGCTTTCTAGAGGGTTGGAATACTTTCGACAGGGATGGAATGCTTTCGACAGAGTTGGAATACATTTCTACAGAGTTGGAATGCTTTCTACAGGGTTGGAATACCTTTATGCAGAGTCAGAATGTTGTGTACAGTGTTGGAATTCTTTCTACAGAGTTGGAATACCTTTGTACAGAGTTGGAATGCTTTCTACAGGGTTGGAATACCTTTGCACAGAGTTGGAATACCTTTGTACAGGGTTGGAACAGCTTTGTACAGGGTGGGAATACTTTCTACAGGGTTGGAATGCTCTCTACAGGGTTGGAATGCTTTCTACAGAGTTGGAATACCTTTGTACAGGGTTGGAACAGCTTTGTACAGGGTTGGAATACTTTCTACAGGGTTCGAATGCTTTCTAGAGGGTTGGAATACCTTTATGCAGAGTCAGAATGTTATGTACAGGGTTGGAATTCTTTCTACAGAGTTGGAATACCTTTGTAAGAGTTGGAATGCTTTCCACAGGGTTGGAATGCTTTCGACAGAGTTGGAATACCTTTGTACAGAGTTGGAATGCTTTCTACAGGGTTGGAATGCTTTCTACAGGGTTGGAATGCTTTCGACAGTGTTGGAATACCTTTGTACAGTAATGGAACAGCTTTGTACAGGGTGGGAATACTCTCTACAGGTTGGAATGCTTTCAAGAGGGCTGGAATGCTTTCTAGAGGGTTGGAATGCTCTCTACAGGGTTGGAATGCTTTCTACAGAGTTGGAATACCTTTGTACAGGGTTGGAACAGATTTGTACAGGGTTGGAATACTTTCTACAGGGTTGGAATGCTTTCTAGAGGGTTGGAATGCTTCCGACAGGGATGGAATGCTTTCGACAGAGTTGGAATACCTTTGAACAGAGTTGGAATGCTTTCTACAGGGTTGGAATACCTTTGTACAGAGTCAGAATGTTATGTACAGTGTTGGAATTCTTTCTACAGTGTTGGAATATCTTTGTACAGAGTTGGAATGCTTTCTACAGAGTTGGAATGCTTTCGACAGAGTTGGAATACCTTTGTACAGAGTCAGAATGTTATGTACAGGGTTGGAATTCATTCTACAGAGTTGGAATACCTTTGTACAGAGTTGGAATGCTTTCTACAGGTTTGGAATACATTTGTACAGAGTTGGAATGCTTTCTACAGAGTTGGAATGCTTTCGACAGAGTTGGAATACTTTCTACAGGGTTGGAATGCTTTCTACAGGGTTGGAATGCTTCCTACAGGGTTGGAATGCTTTCTACAGGAAGGAAAGCTTTCTACATGGTTGGAATACCTTTGTACAGAGCTGGAATGCATTCTACAGGTTTGGAATTCTTTCTACAGGGTTGGAATGCTTTCGACAGAGTTGGAATACCTTTGTACAGAGTCAGAATGTTATGTACAGGGTTGGAATTCTTTCTACAGAGTTGGAATACCTTTGTGCAGCGTTGGAATGCTTTCTACAGGGTTGGAATACTTTCTACAGGGTTGGAATGCTTTCTACAGGGTTGGAATGCTTCCTACAGGGATGGAATGCTTTCTACAGGGTTGGAAAGCTTTCTACAGGGTTGGAATACCTTTGTACAGAGTTGGAATGCATTCTACAGGTTTGGAATTCTTCCTACAGGGTTGGAATGCTTTCGACAGAGTTGGAATACCTTTGTACAGAGTCAGAATGTTATGTACAGGGTTGGAATTCATTCTACAGAGTTGGAATACCTTTGTACAGAGTTGGAATGCTTTCTACAGGTTTGGAATACATTTGTACAGAGTTGGAATGCTTTCTACAGAGTTGGAATGCTTTCGACAGAGTTGGAGTACCTTTGTACAGAGTCAGAATGTTATGTACAGGGTTGGAATTCTTTCTACAGAGTTGGAATACCTTTGTGCAGCGTTGGAATGCTTTCTACAGGGTTGGAATACTTTCTACAGGGTTGGAATGCTTTCTACAGGGTTGGAATGCTTCCTACAGGGTTGGAATGCTTTCTACAGGGTTGGAAAGCTTTCTACAGGGTTGGAATACCTCTGTACAGAGTTGGAATGCATTCTACAGGTTTGGAATTCTTTCTACAGGGTTGGAATGCTTTCGACAGAGTTGGAATACCTTTATACAGAGTCAGAATGTTATGTACAGGGTTGGAATTCTTTCTACAGAGTTGGAATACCTTTGTAAGAGTTGGAATGCTTTCTACAGGGTTGGAATGCTTTCTACAGAGTTGGAATACCTTTGTACAGGGTTGGAACAGATTTGTACAGGGTTGGAATTCTTTCTACAGGGTTGGAATGCTTTCTAGAGGGTTGGAATGCTTTCGACAGGGATGGAATGCTTTCGACAGAGTTGAAATACCTTTCTACAGAGTTGGAATGCTTTCTACAGGGTTGGAATACCTTTGTACAGAGTCAGAATGTTATGTACAGTGTTGGAATTCTTTCTACAGTGTTGGCATACCTTTGTACAGAGTTGGAATGCTTTCTACAGGTTTGGAATACATTTGTACAGAGTTGGAATGCTTTCTACAGGGTTGGAATGCTTTCTACAGGGTTGGAATGCTATCGACAGGGTTAGAATGCTTTCTACAGAGTTGGAATACCTTTGTACAGGGTTGGAACAGCTTTGTACAGCGTTGGAATACTCTGTACAGGGTTGGAATGCTTTCTAGAGGGCTGGAATGCCTTCGAGAGGGTTGGAATGCTTTCTACAGGGTTGGAATGCTTTCTACAGAGTTGGAATACCTTTGTACAGGGTTGGAACAGCTTAGTACAGGGTTGGAATACTTTCTACAGGGTTGGAATGCTTTCTAGAGGGTTGGAATGCTTTCGACAGGGATGGAATGCTTTCGACAGAGTTGGAATACCTTTGTACAGGGTTGGAATGCTTTCTACAGGGTTGGAATACCTTTGTACAGAGTCAGAATGTTATGTACAGGGTTGGAATTCTTTCTACAGAGTTGGAATACCATTGTACAGAGTTGGAATGCTTTCTACAGGGTTGGAATTCTTTCTACAGAGTTGGAATACCTTTGTACAGAGTTGGAATGCTTTCTACAGGGTTGGAATGCTTTCTACATGGTTGGAATGCTTTCGACAGAGTTGGAATACCCTTGTACGGAGTTGGAATGCTTTCTACAGGGTTGGAATACATTTGTACAGAGTTGGAATGCTTTCTACAGGGTTGGAATGCCTTCTACAGGGTTGGAATGCTTTCGACAGAGTTGGAATACCTTTGTACAGGGTTGGAACAGCTTTGTACAGGGTGGGAATACTTTCTGCAGGGTTGGAATGTTTTCGAGAGGGTTGGAATGCTTTCTAGAGGGTTGGAATGCTTTCTAGAGGGTTGGAATGCTTTCTACAGGGATGGAATGCTTTCGACAGAGTTGGAATACCTTTGTACAGAGTTGGAATGCTTTCTACAGGGTTCGAATACCTTTGTACAGAGTCAGAATGTTATGTACAGTGTTGGAATTCTTTCTACAGAGTTGGAATACATTTGTACAGAGTTGGAATGCTTTCTACAGGGTTGGAATGCTTTCTACATGGTTGGAATGCTTTCTACAGGGTTGGAATGCCTTCTACAGGGTTGGAATGCTTTCGACAGAGTTGGAATACCTTTGTGCAGAGTTGGAATGCTTTCTACAGGGTTGGAATACATTTGTACAGAGTTGGAATGCCTTCTACAGGGTTGGAATGCCTTCTACAGGGTTGGAATGCTTTCGACAGAGTTGGAATACCTTTGTGCAGAGTTGGAATGCTTTCTACAGGGTTGGAATACATTTGTACAGAGTTGGAATGCCTTCTACAGGGTTGGAATGCCTTCTACAGGGTTGGAATGCTTTCTACAGAGTTGGAATACCTTTGTACAGAGTTGGAATGCTTTCTACAGGGTTGGAATTCTTTCTACAGAGTTGGAATACCTTTGTACAGAGTTGGAATGCTTTCTACAGGGTTGGAATGCGTTCTACATTTTTGGAATGCTTTCGACAGAGTTGGAATGCTTTCTACAGGGTTGGAATGCTTTCTACATTTTTGGAATGCTTTCGACAGAGTTGGAATACCCTTGTACGGAGTTGGAATGCTTTCTACAGGGTTGGAATACATTTGTACAGAGTTGGAATGCCTTCTACAGGGTTGGAATGCCTTCTACAGGGTTGGAATGCTTTCGACAGAGTTGGAATACCTTTGTACAGGGTTGGAACAGCTTTGTACAGGGTGGGAATACTTTCTACAGGGTTGGAATGTTTTCTAGAGGGTTGGAATGCTTTCTAGAGGGTTGGAATGCTTTCTAGAGGGTTGGAATGCTTTCTACAGGGATGGAATGCTTTCGACAGAGTTGGAATACCTTTGTACAGAGTTGGAATGCTTTCTACAGGGTTCGAATACCTTTGTACAGAGTCAGAATGTTATGTACAGTGTTGGAATTCTTTCTACAGAGTTGGAATACATTTGTACAGAGTTGGAATGCTTTCTACAGGGTTGGAATGCTTTCTACATGGTTGGAATGCTTTCTACAGGGTTGGAATGCCTTCTAGAGGGTTGGAATGCTTTCGACAGAGTTGGAATACCTTTGTGCAGAGTTGGAATGCTTTCTACAGGGTTGGAATACATTTGTACAGAGTTGGAATGCCTTCTACAGGGTTGGAATGCCTTCTACAGGGTTGGAATGCTTTCGACAGAGTTGGAATACCTTTGTGCAGAGTTGGAATGCTTTCTACAGGGTTGGAATACATTTGTACAGAGTTGGAATGCCTTCTACAGGGTTGGAATGCCTTCTACAGGGTTGGAATGCTTTCTACAGAGTTGGAATACCTTTGTACAGAGTTGGAATGCTTTCTACAGGGTTGGAATTCTTTCTACAGAGTTGGAATACCTTTGTACAGAGTTGGAATGCTTTCTACAGGGTTGGAATGCTTTCTACATTTTTGGAATGCTTTCGACAGAGTTGGAATGCTTTCTACAGGGTTGGAATGCTTTCTACATTTTTGGAATGCTTTCGACAGAGTTGGAATACCCTTGTACGGAGTTGGAATGCTTTCTACAGGGTTGGAATACATTTGTACAGAGTTGGAATGCCTTCTACAGGGTTGGAATGCCTTCTACAGGGTTGGAATGCTTTCGACAGAGTTGGAATACCTTTGTACAGGGTTGGAACAGCTTTGTACAGGGTGGGAATACTTTCTACAGGGTTGGAATGTTTTCTAGAGGGTTGGAATGCTTTCTAGAGGGTTGGAATGCTTTTTAGAGGGTTGGAATACTTTCGACAGGGATGGAATGCTTTCGACAGAGTTGGAATACATTTCTACAGAGTTGGAATGCTTTCTACAGGGTTGGAATACCTTTATGCAGAGTCAGAATGTTATGTACAGTGTTGGAGTTCTTTCTACAGAGTTGGAATACCTTTGTACAGAGTTGGAATGCTTTCTACAGGGTTGGAATACCTTTGTACAGAGTTGGAATGCTTTCTACAGGGTTGGAATGCTTCCGACAGGGATGGAATGCTTTCTACAGTGTTGGAATGCTTTGGACAGAGTTGGAATGCTTTCGACAGTGTTGGAAAACATTTGTGCAGAGTTGGAATGCTTTCTACACGGTTGGAATACTTTCACCAGAGTTGGAATGCTTTCTACAGGGTTGGAATGCTTTCGACAGAGTTGGAATACCTTTGTACAGGGTTGGAACAGCTTTGTACATGGTGGGAATACTTTCTACAGGGTTGGAATGCTTTCTAGAGGGTTGGAATGCTTTCTAGAGGGTTGGAATGCTTTCTACAGGGTTGGAATGCTTTCTACAGAGTTGGAATACCTTTGTACAGGGTTGGAACAGCTTTGTACAGGGTTGGAATACTTTCTACCTGGTTGGAATGCTTTCTAGAGGGTTGGAATACTTTCGACAGGGTTGGAATGCTTTCGACAGAGTTGGAATACATTTCTACAGAGTTGGAATGCTTTCTACAGGGTTGGAATACCTTTATGCAGAGTCAGAATGTTATGTACAGTGTTGGAATTCTTTCTACAGAGTTGGAATACCTTTGTACAGAGTTGGAATGCTTTCTACAGGTTTGGAATACCTTTATGCAGAGTCAGAATGTTATGTACAGTGTTGGAATTCTTTCTACAGAGTTGGAATACCTTTGTACAGAGTTGGAATGCCTTCTACAGGGTTGGAATACCTTTGTATAGAGGTGGAATGCTTTCTACAGGGTTGAAATACCTTTGTTCAGAGTTGGAATGCTTTCTACAGGGTTGGAATGCTTCCGACAGGGATGGAATGCTTTCTACAGTGTTGGAATGCTTTGGACAGAGTTGGAATGCTTTCGACAGTGTTGGAAAACATTTGTGCAGAGGTGGAATGCTTTCTACACGGTTGGAATACTTTCAACAGAGTTGGAATACCTTTGTACAGAGTTGGAATGCTTTCTACAGGGTTGGAATGCTTCCGACAGGGATGGAATACTTTCTACAGTGTTGGAATGCTTTGGACAGAGTTGGAATGTTTTCGACAGTGTTGGAAAACATTTGTACAGAGTTGGAATACTTTCTACACGGTCGGAATACTTTCTGCAGAGTTGGAATACCTTTGTACAGAGTTGGAATGCTTTCTACTGGGTTGGAATACATTTGTACAGAGTTGGAATGCTTTCTACAGGGTTGGAATGCCTTCTACAGGGTTGGAATGCTTTCGACAGAGTTGGAATACCTTTGTACAGGGTTGGAACAGCTTTGTACAGGGTGGGAATACTTTCTACAGGGTTGGAATGTTTTCTAGAGGGTTGGAATGCTTTCGACAGCGTTGGAATACCTTTGTGCAGCGTTGGAATGCTTTCTACAGGGTTGGAATACTTTCTACAGGGTTGGAATGCTTTCTACAGGGTTGGAATGCTTCCTACAGGGTTGGAATGCTTTCTACAGGGTTGGAATGCTTTCTACAGGGTTGGAATACCTTTGTACAGAGTTGGAAAGCTTTCTACAGGGTTGGAATGCTTTCTACAGGGTTGGAATGCTTTCTACAGGGTTGGAATACCTTTGTACAGAGTCAGAATGTTATGTACAGTGTTGGAATTCTTTCTACAGAGTTGGAATACCTTTGTACAGAGTTGGAATGCTTTCTACAGGGTTCGAATACCTTTGT